>NW_022630627.1:0-88120 GCF_010909765.2 Amblyraja radiata | reverse complement strand
ATCTCTCGGTCACTCTCACTCCAGCCCCCCCCCCTCTCTCTCTCCCCCTCTCTCTCTCACCCCTCTATCCCTCTCCCATCCCCTCTCTCTCTCTCTGCCCCTCGAGACAGGGCGGGGATAGGGTAAAAGGAGCCAATGAATAATATTAATATTTCATTAGACTCTCTTCACTCTACCTGCTGTACTTGTGCTTGGCTTGGCTGTATTTGTGTACAGTATTACCTGATTAGATTGGACAGCATGCAAACAAAATATTTTCGCTGTTTCTCAGTACATGTGACAATCGGCACAGTAGTGCAGCTGGTAGAACCGCTGGTTCACAGCTCCGGAGACTCGAGTTCGATTCTAACCACGGCCACTGTTTGTGTGGAGTTTGCACGTTTTTCCTATGACGGCGTGTGTTTCCTCCCACATCCCTATGGCATGCTGGCATGAACATCAATTGCCCTCTGTAAATGTGCTCCTAATATGCAGAATGGGAGATAACATAAAACTAATGTGAGCGGGTGATGGATTAATGATTGGCATGGACTCGCTAGGCCGAAGGGCCTGTTTGCATACTGTGCCTCTGAACTCTGAATGCTAAAGCTAAAGTGTGAGAACAAGTCGCGTTTAATGTCGCAACGGTGTATTCTGTCAAAAGGTGTCGCTGCCTCAAAAAGGCTGACAGTATCATCAAAGACCCACACCACCCTGACCACACACTCATCTCCCTGCTACCTTCAGGTAGAAGGTACAGGAGCCTGAAGACTGCAACATCCAGGCTCAGGAATAGCTACTTCCCCACAGCCAGCAGGCTATTAAACCTGGCTCGGACAAAACTCTGATTATTATGAACACATTTTCTGTTATTTGTACTTTTATCAGTTTATTTATTCATGTGTGTATATATTTATATTACGGTATATGTACACACTGATCTGTTTTGTAGTAAATGCCTACTATGTTCTGTGTGCTTAAGCAAAGCAGGAATTTAATTGTCCTATACAGGGACACATGACAATAAACTCACTTGAACTTGAACATTATGTCCATCCAGAATCAAGAAGAGAATGCACCCGTGGGATTGAACAGTGGGAGAGGGACAATTGTTGTGAGTCAGCGCATTGTTTAGATGCCGCAGGGAATAAGTTACAGCAACAGCCTGGGGACCATTGTTAGAGCAGACCTGTCCGCGCTCGAGTCCTTCTCGCGGGAACAGCAACAGGAGAGACTTGTCCCCGCTCGACTCACCTTCATTCAGGGGGCAGCAACGGGGGAGACCTGCCCCCGCTCGACTCACCTTCATCCAGGGGGAAGCAACGGGGGAGACCTGCCCCCGCTCGACTCACCTTCATCCAGGGGACAGCAACGGTGCAGTCCTGTCCCCGCTCGACTCCACGGAGGAGCGTTTCATCGCGGGGACCGCAACAAGGCGGTAGGACCGCTTACCGGGCGTCCGCTAACCCGACACCGCGACCGAGCCCAGCCCCGCTAGCGCCTGAGCAGCGGGCTAGATGTATATGCAAGAACCGGCCGATGGCTCCGACATCGGACGGGGACGTCTCTCCACCCAGGAGGGGGAGAGACAGCCGCCTGAGCTGCAGGAGCGGCTCTTGGAGCAGGAGCTCCAGCGAGATGCGCCCCAGGAGGGGTGCTCTCGCAGAGGGAGGTCAAGCACTCCCTCCACAGTGCCTTGTGCACTGTTCATTGCTTCCTCCTTCCCAGAGGATAGCTTTGGTGACCAGGACTGGGCTGGTCAAGAACAGGGGCAATGGCTGAAGATCTCGGGAGAATGCAGGGGTGCAGGAACAGGAAGAGCTGCTAGGTGTGGTGGACAGCTACGTGGAAACCCCTCGTGAAGGAGAGGACTAATACGGAGAGACCACAACCTTAGTAAACAAGTCATAAGACCTGCCACAAAATCTTACAAAACCATATGAAGAACATGCACAAGGTTTACAAAACTTTCGGTTTATGAGGGCAGGGCCGGGACGAGTAACCAAAAACAGTAATTCCTATGCAGCAGCACCCTATCACATCCATCAGTCAACGTCTACCATATCGGACTGATGAAAGCTCGGGGTCCGCATCTATCACCGAAAGTCTTCTTTAGACCAGGGCCCAGAGCGGACCCCATGGAAAATGTGCCACCCCCCAACATCACCGCCACGTCAGGCGACGTGCAACATTCATTGGACCAGCAGGAAACAGAAGAATACCCACAACCATGGAGGTAGATGGGTCTGGTTCCTTCCAGTATATAGAGCAATACTAACATGGGAGTCTATCACGAGTGATAGTATATACTCAATGGCATTAGTGAATACAATTCATACAAGAAAAATCCACTGGTCAACATTCACCCCAGAGGGTTTCCCCCCCCTCTTTGTTAAAGAAATAGAGGGACAAGCTAATAATTAAAAAGGGGCATCATGGGGAAACTTGAACCCTTGCAAATATATTCACTAAACCCAAAAAAGATGGTGGATGTCGCATCATCATTGACTTAACTTCACTAAATATGTCTGTTAAGTATATACATTTCAAAATGGAACGGTTGTTACTGCCAAACAACTAAATTCCATAGATTACTTTATGGCAAGCATTCATCTTAAAGATGTTTACCATTTAGTATCATTCACTAGGATCATCGCAGATACCTGAAATGTACCTGGATGGGGCAACTAGCAGTTTAAAGTGTTAGCCAATGGGCTCACATCAGCCCAAGAGTGTTGGCCAGACATTAAAACCAGCTCTGGCAATATTCAGAAGACAAAAAAATATTGTCATGGCATGTCTTGGTGATATCCTATATGGTAGGTAACGCCATGAATTTGACTTTGTTAGCTGTTTAACTACCAAACAGTTATTCGGAACCCTGGGGTTGTCTTGCATCCAGATAAATCGAAGTTGAAGCCATCCTCTTTCTTGGACTATCTTGGGCTTCATAATTAATTCAGTCTACGTGACTGTAATGTTGCCAAGAGACAACATAGTTGAATTGGCACAATCATGCAACAAATTAATGGTCAACAAACTACCAACTACTCGACAAGTAACAGAGTAATTGGGAAAATGGTAGCAGCATTTCTGGCTACATAATTCGGACCTTAGTATCAAAAACGACATACAGGTCGTTATTGAGCGTCTCATGAAGTTACCCACTGAAGTAATATCAGAACGACAGTGGTGGGGTTACCACTTACACTGGGCATTAATTATCTAAAAATGTTTGGGTGAATTTTATGGATTTAAAGCACTTGCATGTACGGCTATAAATAGACAATACTACGGTGGTGGCCTACATTAACCATATGGGCGGCATAAAGTCGGTATCATGCGACAAGTTGGTCAACACAATTTGGCAATGGTGTGTCCAAAGACGTATTTGACTATCAGTAACTTACCTGCCAGGTAAGATAAATACAGTGACAGACACCAGGTCACATAAATTTAATGACAACATCGAATAGATGTTTAAAAAATAAATAAAAAATAAAATAAAAAGTTTCACTAAAGTTATCAAGCTATATGGCACGCCAGATATCGATTATTTGCATCAAGACTAAATCACCAGGTACCTATGTATGTCGCTTGGGAACCAGACCATGAGGCAGCAGCAGTAGATGCGTTTCGCGCTGGATTGGGGAAATTCTTCTTCTATGCATTTCCTCCCTTCTGCCTCATCAGTCGGGGACTACGCACAGTACAAATGGACTCTGCTTCAGGTCTTTTGATAGTACCCGACTGGCCTACGCATCCATGGTTCCCAATACTCCATGACATGGTTGTTAAAACACCGATGGTATTCCCCAGTGACCCAGAGTTATTAACACCCAGTGTCGGGCACAAGCCATCCGTTCCATGGAAAAATCAAGCTCCTGGGTTGCAGATTCTGCACAAACATCTTCTGGGACTGGGATTATCATAACAAACCGTCAACACCATGTCAGCATCCCTCCGAACATCCACTGAACAACAGCACTTGTCCAGCATCAATATATGGGAGAAGTACTGCTTGGATACATGGACCACCTACTCAACCGCTACAGATAATACGTACTGGAATTCCTGGTGAACCTTCACCACGATGAAGGATTTCGGCTACAGTACCATCTACACAGCTAGAATTGCCCTGCCTGTCTTTTCTAAACCAGCTCCAGGACAACAGGCCATGGGGTCCCACCAGATGGTGGTCAATCTAATGAAGGGTATTTACAACTCTAAACCCCTAGACCAAGGTACACCCATATATGGGATGTCAGTGTGGTCCTGACATACCTCAGGGGATGGTCACCAGCCAGATCCCTCAACCTGGAACAATCTATGCTCTAAACATACATGTTGATGGCACTTGTAGCTGCACAGAGGGTCCAGTCACTACGTCTATTGCAACTGGACACCATGCTCACAGCTCCAGACTAGATCTCTGTCGTTGTCCAGGGAATGGTCAAACAGAGCAGACCAGGAACACCTAATCCAGTCGTGGAATCCGGGCTTACCCGCCAGAAACACAGTTATGTGCCATGACCCTATTATCCTACATAGACACAACCAAAATATTAGAGGGAGATGAAAAGCCTTGTGGGTCAGTCACAAAAAACCTTGTGGTCGGGTGACGAGCCATTTCGGGATGGCTCAAGCAGGTACTAAAAGCTGCTGGGATAAAACTAACATGTACAAAGTTCATTCCACAGGACAGCTTCCACGTCGACGGCAAAAAGAATGGACGTGCCTATAAACCACATCCTGGCTACAGCAAGATGGTGGGGGTAAAATGTTCAGAAAATTTATAATAAGCTGTTGACAAAACCAGTTTTATTTGCAGGAAAGATTCCAGTGTGCAAATATTTAATTTAAGCCCAAGGGAGCATTTTAATTCTTCTTTGTTATTGTTAAAAAATACCATTGTGTTTTTCTACGAACAGATTCATTGGTTGATTACGATAACACACTTCCTCCCTCAAAGACTTCGGCAGTGATGTACTAATAACTGTTACATGGTTTGAAATCACAGAGCTTTGAAATCTTCACGGAATCACTCACGTGACTCCGAAGTAAAATAGTAAGATTAAACGAGAATTTACCAGTTTGAAGTTTGATCTGTATTTTATGAGGAGTTACGATGAGGGATTACGTGCCCTCCGCTCCCACCCTCATTAATATGGGTCAAATTCATAAACTGTCTCCTTATCTTTACTATGTTTACTTCAATAACTGTGTCTATCTGTGATTCCACACCGCTGCTTTGAAGTATGCCGCGCCTGCGTGCTGAACGGGTTCTTCACGTAATCCCTCATCGTAACTCCTCATAAAATACAGATCAAACTTCAAACTGGTAAGTTCTCGTTTAATCTTACTATTATACATGTGTTGCTTATCCTCGTTTTTCTGTTCTAATGTTGTAAAGCCTACTGTTGCATCTGGAAGTATCCAAGGTGGAATTGAAGGTAATGGAATAGTTGGAACCATATTTAATTGGGCTATGCTGATTTATTAAGCTCTCTGGGTCACTGTCCATCCAAAACTTTTTGTTTCCCTTCTCTCCTTTTCCCAGCCTCGTTTGACAGTAACTTGTGCTGGGTGTTCTTGACTGCAGCCCTGTAGGTTAATCAAGTAATTCAATGAAAGCTGTATCCTTCTCTTCTCTAGAGGCATCTCCCCCATTTCAACCTGTAATGCTGCTGTTGGAGTTGTTGTTATTGCACCTGTACATATTCTCAATGCCTGATATTGAATGTTGTCTATTTTCTTAAGAGAAGTACTTGAACCCATCACCCTCTGAACATAGAAGACTATTGGGCAGCTAAACTGCTTCAGTGATTGATTCAGTGAATATTACCCTAATTACTGAGTAGAATTACTGCTTTGTTTGATAAGGGGGCAAATTAAAATATTTCCCATCTTCCGGAACAGGCAATCGGGATATCATTGTGATCACCATAATGCAGCACTCTCAGTACTGCATGACAATACTGGGAGCATCAACCAACCCTTCCTAATCAAAGGCAAGAATACAACTGAATCGAGTGGACACTTAATAAAGGTCACTTATCTTTCAGTATGTTTGTACTGAAAACACAGAAAGGTTCGCCTGGACCATTGAAAGAACGAGGTAATACTTAAAAATGGCAAGATTATTTGGATTACGAAATAAAAGCTTCACGATTAAAGAAAAATGTTGCATCATCTGATGGGTGTGGCCATTTTACCTTTTATTGGAAATTTTGAATAATTGTTTAATTGGAATCAGGTTTCACGGGTTTAATCAATGGTTAATTAGTTTCATTTGCAGCTATCAGCAGAAATGCTGGCTGTAAACCCGCTACATTTTGTGAGAAGGTTCAGCTTTCAATAGCTAATGAGGTCTACATTTTGTAGGATTTTTGTAGGAATTTAAAAACGAGTATGATTGGGGACATTCTCCCTGATGTCCTGCCTAATTCTGGGAGACATTACCTGTTTTTTCTCTCATTGCCATTTTTGAACATTCCCACCCAAAAAGTTAATATTTCAGAAGTATTTCATTAGCTGTAACTATTTCTGTGATAGGGAAATGCTTTATAACTAGAGTCATCGAGTCTTCTAGCGGAGAAACGGCCTCTTCGGTCCAACCTGCTCACACCGGCCAACATGCTGCATCTGCACTGGTCCCACCTGCCTGCATTTTGCCCATATCCCTCTAAATTTGTCCTATCCATGAACCTGTCTAAATGTTTCTTCAATGTTGTGATAGCAGTGACAACTACCTCTTCCGGCAACTAGTTCTATACACCCACCTCCCTTGGTGTGAAAAGGTTACACTACAAACAATTAAAAAAAATATATATTTTATAAACTTGAACATTATAATATTGTAAAATCATGAACAGCACTGTAGTGCAGCAGGTAGAGAGCTGCTGCCTCACTGATCCAGCAAAGTGGCTTCAGTCCTGACCTCTGATACAGTCTCTGTGGAGTTTGTAACTTCATGGGTTTCCTCCCAGTGCTCCACCTTACCCCTGTCTGGTAAAGATGTGGAGCTTGATAGGTTAGTTGGTTCTGCAGGAGGAACTGTAGATGCTGGTTTAAGCCAAAGATAGACACAAAAAGCTGGAGTAACTCAGTGGGTCAGACAGCATCTCTGGAGAGAAGGAATAGTGACGCTTTGGGTCTGGACCTGAAAGGTCATCTATTCCTTTTCTCCAGAGACACGTCTGAGCCGTTGAGTTACTCCAGTTTTTTTGTGTGTAACAGGTTAGTTGGTTGATGGATGAATGGGTGGAACTGGGGAAGTTAATAGGAATGTGGGGAGAATAAAAGATGGGGTTTGTGTGTAAATGATTGGCTGATGATCAGTGGTACTAGTCCTCAGTGCTCTACTTCCTAATTGTGTGTCCCTTTAACTCTATCATTAGTTCCCATTGGGAGCGACTTTCATCGAAAAGACTGCTTTCCTTTTAGTGGTACCATGCATTCTGTAAGCCTCAGATTTCTGACAACACTTGATCTTGTGATTCAACTTCAAGAATAATCCAAGGTAACTATTTCATTAAGTCAGGTGGTTTAGGTAGCACTTATCAAACTGGATTAAAAGGGGAAGTGACTACAGGAAGAATTACAAAAGATTCTCGAATTAATGAGAAGGAAAATTTGAGAAGGGATAAAAGAGTAAGGTCAGGGCTAATTGTGAACGGTGCGAGGGGGGACGTGAATACGTAATAATACCCTAGTGGGACTTATCTACAGGCCCCCAAACAGTAGCCTGGACATAGGGTGCAAATTGAATCAAGAGTTAAAATTGGCATGTAGCAAAGGTAATGCTGTGGTCGTTATGGGAGATTTCAACATGCAGGTAGACTGGGAAAATCAGGTTGGTACTGGACCCCAAGAAAGGGACTTTGTAGAGTGCCTTTGTGATAGATTCTTAGAACAGCTTGTATTGGAGCCTACCAGGGAGAAGACAATTCAGGATTTAGTGTCATGCAATGAACCAGATTTGATAAAGGAACTTGAGGTTAATGAGCCATTAGGAGGTAGTGACCATTCGGAGAAGCATGCCGGTACAGCAGGCAGTGAAGAAAGCGAATGACATGTCGGCCTTTATAACCAGAGGAGTTGAGTATAGGAGTAAAGAGATCCTTCTGCAGTTGTACACGGCCCTAGTGAGACCACACCTAAGTATTGTGTGTGGTTTTGGTCCCCTAATTTGAGGAAGGATATTCTTGCTATTGAGGAAGTGCAACGTAGGTTTACAAGGTTAATTCCCGGGATGGCGGGACTGCCATATGCTGAGAGAATGGAGCAGCTGGGTTTGTACACTCTGGAGTTTAGAAGGATGAGCGGGTATCTTATTGAAACATATAAGATTGTTAAAGGTTTGGACATGCTAGAGGCAGGAAACATGTTCCTGATGTTGGGGGAGTCCAGAACCAGAGGCCACAGTTTAAGAATAAGGGGTAAGCCATTTAGAACGGAGACGATGAAACACTTTTTCTCAGAGAGTTGTGAGTCTGTGGTATTCTCTGCCTCAGAGGACAGTGGAGGCCGGGTCTCTGGATACTTTCAAGAGAGCTAGATATCAAGTTCAAGTTCAAGTTCAAGTGAGTTTATTGTCATGTGTCCCTGTATAGGACAATGAAATTCCTGCTTTGCTTAAGCACACAGAAAATAGTAGGCATTTACTACAAAACAGATAAATGTGTCCATATACCATGATATAAATATATGCACACATGAATAAATAAACTGATAGTGCAAATAACAGAAAGTGGTTGCTAATAATCAGAGTTTTGTCCGAGCCAGGTTTAATAGCCTGATGGCTGAGGGGAAGTAGCTATTCCTGAACCTGGTTGTTGCAGTCTTCAGGCTCCTGTACCTTCTACCTGAAGGTAGCAGGGAGTAGAGTGTGTGGCCAGGATGGTGTGGGTCTTTGATGATACTGCCAGCCTTTTTGAGGCAGCGACTGCGATAAATCCCCTCGATGGAAGGAAGGTCAGAGCCGATGATGGACTGGGCAGTGTTTACTACTTTTTGTAGTCTTTTCCTCTCCAGGGCGCTCAAATTGCCGAACCAAGCCACGATGCAACCGGTCAGTATGCTCTCGACTGTGCACCTGTAGAAGTTAGAGAGAGTCTTCCTTGACAATCCGACTCTCCGTAATCTTCTCAGGAAGTAGAGGCGCTGATGTGCTTTTTTGATGATTGCATTAGTGTTCTCGGACCAGGAAAGATCTTCAGAGATGTGCACGCCCAGGAATTTTAAGCTCTTGACCCTTTCAACCATCGACCCGTTGATATAAATGGGGCTGTGGGTCCCCCTCCTACTCCTTCCAAAGTCCACAATCAGTTCCTTGGTTTTGCTGGTGTTGAGGGCCAGGTTATTGCGCTGGCACCATATGGACAGTTGCTCGATCTCTCTTCTGTACTCTGACTCATCCCCATCAGTGATACGCCCCACAATAGTGGTGTCGTCAGCGAACTTGATGATGGAGTTCGCACTGTGGTTCGCTACGCAGTCATGGGTATAGAGTGAGTACAGCAGGGGGCTGAGCACGCAGCCTTGAGGTGCTCCCGTGCTGATTGTTATTGAGGCTGACACATTTCCACCAATACGAACAGACTGTGGTCTGTGGACGAGGAAGTCAAGGATCCAGTTGCAGAGGGATGCGCAGAGACCCAGTTCTGCGAGTTTGGTAACCAGTTTGGAGGGGATGATTGTGTTAAATGCCGAGCTGTAATCAATGAATAACAGCCTGACATATGAGTTTTTGTTGTCCAAGTGGTCCAGTGCGGAGTGGAGGGCCAGCGAGATCGCATCCACCGTTGATCTGTTGTGGCGGTACGCGAACTGCAGTGGGTCCAGGTTTTTTGTCGATGTAGGAGTTGATTTGCTCCATGATCAACCTCTCAAAGCATTTCATCACCAACGGCGTTAGTGCCACTGGTCGATAGTCATTGAGGCACGTCACCTTACTCTTCTTGGGCACCGGTATAATTGATGCCCTTTTAAAGCAGGTGGGGACCTCAGACCTCAGAAGTGAGAGGTTGAAAATGTCCGTAAAAACTCCCGCCAGTTGGTCCGCACAGGTTTTTAGAACACGACCGGGTATACCATCAGGACCAGGTGCTTTTCGGGGGTTCACCCCTCTGAAGGATTTCCTGACATCGGCCTCTGTGACTGAGACTGAAATGCCATCGCAGGGAATGGGGGATCGGGAAGGCACATCAGTATTCTCCCTGTCAAAGCGTGCGTAAAACGCATTGAGCTCGTCAGGGAGTGATGTTACACCGGCATTCGAGCTGCCTCCTGGTTTTGCCTTGTAGGAGGTGATTGCATTCAGACCCTGCCACAGCTGCCGAACATCTGTCTCGTCCTCCAGTTTGGAGCAGAAGTCCCTTTTGGCCTTTTTGATGGCCTTACCAAGGTCGTATCTGGTCTTCATGTAGGCCACTGTATCATTGGAGGTGAATGCCCTGTGTCTGGACTTCAGGAGAGTGCGGATCTCAAAGTTCATCCAAGGTTTCCGATTGGGAAACACTCGGAAGGTTTTTGTAGGGATGCAGTCCTCCACACATTTCTTTATGAAGTCTGTAACGACTGTGGCGTATTCGTTCAAGTCCGTTGCCGAGTCCTTGAACATTGCCCAGTCTACAGACTCCAAACAGTCCTGGAGTTTTTCTACTGCCCCCCCCCCCCCCCCCCCCGACCAGCTCTGTGCTGTCCTCACTTCTGGGGGTGCGCTCTTTAATTGCTGCCTGTAGGCAGGAAGAAGCAGCACCGCGGTATGGTCGGACTTACCGAAGTGAGGGCGAGGGATAGAACGATAGGCATTCTTGATGGTGGTGTAGCAGTGGTCGAGGGTGTTAGGTCCTCTGGTGCAGCAGGAGACATGTTGGTGGAAGTTGGGGAGTGATTTCTTGAGGTTCGCCTTATTGAAGTCCCCAGCAATGGCGGTAAATGCCTCGGGGTAAGACGTCTGGTGTTTGTTGACCACGGCGTGCAGCTCCTCCAGTGCCAGACGGACGTCTGCCTGGGGTTGGATGTAGACCGCGGTCAGGATAATGGAGGTGAATTCCCTTGGGAGGTAGAAGGGACGGCACTTCACCGCCAGATGTTCGAGGTGTGGAGAGCAGGAGTTGGACAGGACTGCCACGTCGGAACACCACGCAGAGTTGACCATGAGGCAGACGCCCCCTCCTCTCCCTTTCCCAGATGCCAGGGTACGGTCCATGCGGTGGATGGAGAACCCTTCAGGCTGGACCGCTGAGTCTGGGGAGCTGGGGGTGAGCCATGTCTGTGTGAAACAGAACATAGAGCATTCCCTCAGCTCCCTTTGATAAAGCAGTCTTGCCCTTAAGTCCTCCACTTTGTTTTCAAGGGACTGTACATTAGCCAGTAGAATAGTAGGGAGAGGGGGCCGAAGTCCCCTGCGCTTCATTCTGACCTGAAGTCTTGCCCGACGGCCACGTTTCCGGACACAATGGAGGCTTCCCCTTTGTTTCCAGGTACTGTACTTGCTGTACCTGCTGTTTCTGCGGACCTGCGCTGGAACGGGGATTCCCTCACAGACGGCAGCTCCAGCTCCGTAACGAACGGGGATTCCCTCAAAGTCGGCAGCTCCAGCTCCGTTGTTCCTGGAGGATCCAGCCCGTCGGCTCTGGGGGTCATCCTGGGGTCTCCAGGTACCGTACCTGGGATCCTCAGTCGGGCCGGGAGTTCCACAGCCAGCGTGGGAAAGTTTAAAGTCCGGGGTTCCCGCAGCTGCGGGAGGTCGCGAAATTGCGAGAGCCTTGAGGTGCTCAAGCAGCTTGTCCGAAACGGCACCGATTTCTGCCGTTTATCTGATCCAGGTAAGTTGTTGGAAGTTGTAGTTGAGCCTTTTATTTTCCGGAGCTCCGCAAAAGTCGCCGCAGGCAGGCGCCATCTAATCCAGAGATATGCCTTGATTAGAGCGCATTAGCTACAGAGAAAGGTTGGACAGATTTAGATTGTTTTCTCTGGAAAGTCAGAGGCTGAGGACTGGTTAGAAGTAAATAAAATTATGTGAGAGACATAGATGAGATAGACAACCTACTTCCCAGGGTGAAAATATTAAATAAGAGAATTTTTAGCTTTAAGGTCATAAGCGATAAGAGTAGAATTAGGCCATTCAGCCCATCTAGTCTACTCCACCATTCAATCATGGCAGATCTATCTCTCCCATCTTTAAGGTGATAGGGGAAAGTTTAAAGGGGATTTGTGGAAGCACCTGGAACTTGCTGGGGATGCAGGCCAGAACAATTGTGCAAGTAAGAGACTTGTAGATGAGCATTTGGTTATACAGTGATTGGAGGGATATGAATTAATGCAGGTAGATAAGGATGTCTTGGCATCATGTTCGGCACAGACGATGGGTTGAAGAGACAGATCCTGTGCTGTAGTGTTCTTTGTTCTATGTAATCAATGCCTTGCCAGCAAAACCATATATTTAATAACTCAGCGGGACAATAATTAAAAGACTGACATAGTGCAGCACCCACAACTTGCTTGAAACGTATCTGTACCAAGATTACATCCATTGTGGAGAGTCAAATTCCAACTGAATACCAGTTAGTTAGTTTAGTTTATTGTCATGTGTAAAGCTTTTGTTGGGTGCAAACTTGTCAGCGGAAAGACAAAAGAATGATTACAATCGAACCACCCACAGTGTACAGATGTTAAAGGGAATAATGTGAATAATCTTTAGTGCAAGATTAACTCCGATTAAAGATAGTCAGAGTCTCCCATGAGGTAGAAAGTATCTCAGGACTGCTCTCTAATTGTTGGTGGGATGGTTCAGTTGCCTGATAACAGCGGGATAACAGTCTCTCAATCTGGAGGTGTGTGTTTACAAACCTCTATACCTCGTGCCTGATGGGAGAGGGGTGGAGTGGCTGTGGTGTGACATCCTTAATGCTGGTGGCCAGCATACTTGTGTTACCATAGAAGTGCAGCGAGTCATGGTGCAACTAAATACCCCTGGTAGCCACTATACTAGAGACGTTATGGCAATTACATTATGGCACAATTAAACATGTAACACAATTTCAGGCCATCTTTTCGTCGCGATTTTCACTCAAATATAAATACAGGTGATAAAACAGTCAAAACGAATTGTAACTTTTAATAAAAACTTTGTCAAACAAAATAATTAACAAAAGTGCATTTCTAAATTGTACCCTAATGGCAACATAACAAACATGACAGTAGTGTAATAGATAAATTATATTTATAATGTACTCAGTGCTTTCCTCAAATCTGCAGCACCACTTTAAATGTACAAATGCATATCGAAGCAGAAATATAATCTCTCAATATAATCTCTCTCCGACATCCTAACTCCCAAGGAGCAGAGTTAAATAACATTTCTTAACACCTCAAAAATATCTGTAATTTTGCATTTAGAGCTTTATAACCAAGCGGCCTACACCAAGAGTGACACCCACAGGATTGCCACTTTCGTAAGGAACACAGCAAAATGGAAAGAGATTGCAGTGTCTCCTCCTGACCCCGACGTGGAATGGGCAACAAGGCAAGTCGAAGGTGTCACGGTCATCAATATTTCCAAGCCAAATTCTACCAAGCTCCACCTTTGGTTCGCCATGCATCTACACCGGAGACTTTAACTGCCACAGCACCACCTGGGGCTACCGTTCAACTAACTCAGATGCCGCTGCACTAGCAGACTGGGCCTCAGCTACTGCCATTCAACTCCTGTACGACCAAAAACAACTGGACAGCTTCCACTCTGGCAGGTGGAACACCACTACCAACATTGACTTGGCTTTTGCAAACCTGAATGGACCATCCTCACACCGTATCATCCTGGATCACTTCCCGAAATCACAATATCCCCATCTCTGATTATCCCGGACAACCTCATCGAGCCGGTCCCAACCAAACCTGTGAAGAGGTGGCATTTCCGCAAGGCCAGGTGAGACCAGTTCACACGTCTGGTGGACTTCTGGATTGCCAGCCTTCCCACCCCCACCTCCACCAATCTGGACAAAACCTACTCGGTCTTCTGCAAATTCCTCATCAGGTCAGCGAAGAGTTCCATTCCTCGCGGCTATCATTGCCGGTACATCCCCACATGGGACGAAGAGTGTGACGCATGCTACGACGCATTCCTGGACGCTGAACCTGGCGAAGAGGCTGTCTCCAAGGCTACGGATCTGACAATGTGTCTCGACAAGAAGCGCAGAGAGCGGTGGGAAGAGACAGGTCCAAGGAATCGACTTCACACACTCCAGTAGGGTGGCTTGGAAGACCTTCAATCGCATCACTGGTCGAAGTACCCGCCAAAAGCATTGCCGTGTCACGCCCTACTCCATCGCCCACCAGCTCCTGGCCAACGGCCACTTCAAAGAAGCGGTCAAGAATCAAACTCGTTCTGTCAAACAGGAAACCACTAATTTTTGGAAAGCTCCAGGCGCTGATTGGCTCCTGTCAGCAGCCTTTTCCTCTGCAGAACTCTCTCCTGTCATCACTCCATTGAAATGCGGAAAAGCCCAGGGTCCTGATAACATTCCCCCAGAATTCCTGAAACACTGTGGTCCTAAATGCCAGGTCTGGCTCCGTGAGATCTACTACTCATGCCTTATTGGTCAGTCCATTCCGAAGATCTGGTGGAAAGCCACCGTCATTGCACTACCAAAACCAAACAAGCGTGTGTACGACCCAAGGAACCATCGGCCCATCTCACTCATCTGTGTCCTGTACAAGCTTCTCGAACGGCTTCTCCTGGCCCGGCTCGATCCAATCGTCGACCCCCAACTACCCGCTGAACAAGCCGGATTTCGTCCTGTATAAACGTATATAACCGTTTTGTATAACATATAGGGCTCATGTTGTCGACCTCCCCGTGGTGAGCCCTGTCAACTAACCTCAGTCAGGCAAATGGCAACAAACAGACAGCAGCAGAAATAACAATGAACAACAGATTGCAGCTCTAATGCAACCTCAGTCGCCGCAGCTTGGCGCCAACCAGGAGCGTGCGCCCTTTTTAGGGCGGGCATCTACAGATGTGGAACCGGATGGCATCACCCTGCTGCAGCTGAATGCAGAAAACCTCACCAAGGCCTAGACCACCATCATTGAACATCTGCTACAGACCCACAGTCATTGCAATCCTGCTCCAAGAGACTTACAAAAGTGATAGCTCCCATCTGAAGATTCCTGGTTATACCCTGGCCGCCTGCACCAAGAGCGACACCCACAGGATTGCCACTTTTGTAAGGAATACATCAAAATGGAGAGCGATTGCAGTTTCCCCTCCTCACTCTGACGTGGAAAGGGCAACAACGCAAATCGAAGGTGTCACGGTCATCAATGTATACAAGCCACCAATGTATACCAAGCTCCACAAAGACTCCATCTCCACCTTTGGTTCGCTTTGCATCTACACCGGAGACTTTAACTGCCACAGCACCACCTGGGGCTACCGTTCAACTAACTCAGATGCCACTGCACTAGCAGACTGGGCCTCAGCTACTGCCGTTCAACTCCTGTACGACCCAAAACAACCGGACAGCTTCCACTCTGGCAGGTGGAACATCATTACCAACATTGACTTGCCTTTTGCAAACCTGAATGGACCATCCTCACACCGTATCATCCTGGATCACTTCCCGAAATCACAACATCCCCATCTCTGATTATTCCGGACAACCTCATCGAGCCGGTCGCAACCAAACCTGCGAAGAGTTGGAAATTCCGCAAGACCAGGTGGGACCAGTTCACAAGTCTGGTGGACTTCTGGATCGACAGCTTTCCCACCCCCACCTCTCTGGACAAAGCCTACTTGGCCTTCTGTAAACACATCAGGGCAGCAAAGAGTTCCATTCCTCGCAGCTATCATTGCCGGTACATCCCCACATGGGACGAAGAGTGTGACGCATGCTACGACGCATTCCTGGACGCTGAACCTGACGAAGAGGCTGTCTCCAAGGCTACGGACCTAACAATCCGCCTTGACAAGAAGCGCAGAGTGGTGGGAAGAGACAGTCCAAGGAATCAACTTCACACACTCCAGTAGGGTGGCTTGGAAGACCTTCAATCGCCTCACAGGTCGAAGTACTCGCCCAAAGCATTGCCCTGTCACGGCCAACTCCGTCGCCCACCAGCTCCTGGCCAACGGCCACGTCAAAGAGACAGACAAGAATCAAACTCGTTCTGTCAAACAGGAAACCACTAATCTTTGGAAAGCTCCAGGCGCTGATGGGCTCCTGTCAGCAGCCTTTTCCTCTGCAGAATTCTCTCCTGTCATCACTCAATGCTGGAGAAACTCAGCGGGTGCAGCAGCATCTATGGAGCGAAGGAAATAGGCAACGTTTCGGGCCGAAACCCTTCTTCAGACTGATAGGAGTGGGGGGGGGGAGGGGGGGAGAGAAGGAAGGAAAAGGGGAGGAGGAGGAGCTCGAGGGCGGGGGGATGGGAGGAGACAGCTCGAGGGTTAAGGAAGGGGAGGAGACAGCAAGGGCTAGCAAAACTGGGAGAATTCAATGTTCATGCCCCCAGGGTGCAAGCTCCCCAGGCGGAATATGAGGTGCTGTACCTCCAATTTCCGGTGTTGCTCACTCTGGCAATGGAGGAGACCAGGACAGAGAGGTCGGATTGGGAATTGGAGGGGGAGTTGAAGTGCTGAGCCACCGGGAGTTCAGGTAGGTTATTGCGGACTGAGCGGAGGTATTCGGCGAAACGATCGCCCAACCTCCGCTTGCGGTTGCAACGGAAAGTGCCCGGGGAAGGGGTGGTACGGGAGAGAAGGGAAGAATTGACAAGGGAGTTGCGGAGGGAGCGGTCTTTGTGGAAGGCAGACATGGGGGGAGATGGGAAGATGTGGCGAGTGGTGGGGTCACGTTGGAGGTGGCGGAAGTGGCGGAGGATTATGTGTTGTATTTGATCCCATCCCCGACGTCTACCTCCGTTACATTGACGACTGCTTTGGGGCCACCTCCTGCACCCACACACAACTCACTGACTTCATCCACTTCACCACCAACTTCTATCTGGCACTACAATACACCTGGACCATTTCCGACACTTCCCTACCATTCCTTGACCTCACCATCTCCATCGCAGGGGACAGACTCCTGACCGACATACACTATAAACCAACTGACTCGCATGGCTATCTGGACTACACGTCTTACCACCCTGCCCCCTGTAAAGACTCCATCCCCTACTCCCAATTCCTCCGCCTACGCCGCATCTGGTCCCAGGATGAGACATTCCATACCAGGGCATCGGAAATGTCCTCGTTCTTCAGGGAACGGGGATTCCCCTCCACCACCATAGATGAGGTTCGCACCAGGGTCTCATCCATACCCCGCAACACTGCTCGCTCTCCCCATCGCCGCACCCACAACAAGGGCAGAGTCACCCTAGTCCTCACCTTTCACCCCACCAGCCGGAAAATACAACACATAATCCTCCGCCACTTCCGCCACCTCCAACGTGTCCCCACCACTAGCCACATCTTCGCACCCCCCCCCCATGTCTGCCTTCCGCAAAGACCGCTCCCTCCGCAAATCCCTTGTCAATTCTTCCCTTCCCTCCCGTACCACCCCCTCCCCAGGCACTTTCCGTTGCAACCGCAAGAAATGCAACACCTGTCCCTTCACCTCCCCCCTCGACTCCATTCAAGGACCCAAGCAATCGTTCCAGGTGCGACAAAGGTTCACCTGCATCTCCTCCAACATCATTTACTGCATCCGTTGCTCTATATGTCAGCTGATTTACATCGGTGAGACCAAGTGGAGGTTGGGCGATCGTTTCGCCGAACACCTCCGCTCAGTCCGCAATAACCTACCTGACCTCCAGTTGGCTCAGCACTTGAACTCCCCCTCCCAATCCCAATCCGACCTCTCTGTCCTGGGTCTCCTCCATTGCCAGAGTGAGCAACACCGGAAATTGGAGGAACAGCATCTCATATTCCGCCTGGGGAGTCTGCATCCTGGGGGCATGAACATTGAATTCTCCCAGTTTTGCTAGCCCTTGCTGTCTCCTCTCCTGCCTTAACCCTCGAGCTGTCTCCTCCCATCCCCCAGCCCTCGAGCTCCTCCTCCTCCCCTTTTCATTCCTTCTCTCCTCCCCCCACCCTCCCCCCTCCCCCACCCGCTATCAGTCTGAAGAAGTGTTTCGGCCTGAAACGTTGCCTATTTCCTTCGCTCCATAGATGCTGCTGCACCCACTGAGTTTCTCCAGCATTTTGTGTACCTCCTGCATTGCTTGGCTGGATCATCATGGGGCGCCTGGATATCTATTCTCTGAACCAGCCTCTTGCACTCGTGTACAGCACCGCTGTGTACACCGCCCCAGCATGATGCCGCAGCGCTCATACTAGCAAGCTGGACGCCATCCTCAACGACACCATGCGGATCATCACCGGCTGCCTACGTCCTACTCCGGATCTTCTGCCGGTGCTCGCAGCTATCGCACCCGCCAAGCTTCGCAGAGAGTACTTCACCCACAGGCTGGTGTGCAAGGCCCCTTCGGACACCAAACATCCTTTGCACCACCTCGCCCAGGACTCACAGCAACTGGGACCTCAACGCCTGTCATCTGATCGCCCCTTTTACCGTCACGCAGCCACCCTCTGTGGCTCCGGTTTCAACACACTAGGAGCTTGGAGAACCAGCTGGGAACAGACTTCCCGACCTCCTCAATTCACTGTTGCACCAAACACCACAGCCACACCTGGCTCGGACATGCCCTGGAACGAGTGGGTCGCCCTGAACTGGCTCCGTACAGGGGTCGGCCGGTTCAACACCAACATGCATCGTGAAGTCTTCATTTTCGAGAGGTGAATATACGTTTGAAAAAATTCACTCGCCTCTTCGCCTGCAAAACAGAAACTGATGTCAATAGCTAATTAACATCAACCTAATACAGGTGTCAGAGTTTATGCGGAGAAGGTAGGAGAATGGGGTTACAAAGGAGAGATAGATCAGCCATGATTCAATCAAGGAGTTGACTTGATTGGCCAAACGACCTAATTCTTATCCCATCACTTATGAACCTCAACTAATTAGTTCTTTCAGAATTAAACTAATTAGTAAAATGCCAAGGTACAGATGTGAAGATTTGTTTTTACTTATCATGTTATAAAGAACCGCATTATAATGTACGAATGGGTGGCAGCGGCTTCAATACTATGGTCCAAATGAATGCACTATTCTATGAGCAAACAAGCAATGTAGATTCCTTGGTGAACTATTGGACAGGAAGTCTAGATTCTAAACAATCCTCTGTCACAGTCAATCAGAAAATGACAGTGCTTCCATGGTTAGTCTTGGATTCCTTGGTGATGGGTGACATATCCATTCTTACACTATACAGCAAGCTGAAGGTGGGGAAAGATGAACCTTCATCAGCTGTTTTTTCCTGCTCTCTGTATTCCTAGAAAGGTGTCTCTACATTTAAGAATTTCTTTTGGTTAAGATGAGATAACTAAATTTATTGCATTCATTTGGAGATTTGGCTTACACATTGGCCTGTATTCACTGCACTGTTTCATACTGAAACAGGGAGATTAGAGATATGCATTTGAAAACCGATTCGCGTGAGTGCGACATGAGAGTAACTCAAACACCTCATGTCTCGCAGGAGAGGAGTTGTTGCTGGGTGAGGGGAGGGGCACCACGTGCAGACCTCGAGGCTGGACAATGAAACCAGGCCAGGTTTTCTGTGTTGATGCCTGAATCACCCACTCCAAACCGATGTACTATGTATCCTATTTATTAGTTAGTATGTACATGGAAGCAGGTTTTCCAGAGTTGCCCTGTTCACTGGGGTGGGGTGTTAGGGGCACGATGCAGTGTAAAACATCAGAAAATTAGACTACAACTAGAAAACGATGAATTGATTGGCAATACACACCTTCCGTGCCACCACCACCTTTTCAATTGAGTCATTCTCAAAAGCCTCCTCATATTCCTCGTATGTTTCATTTTCAATGGTTTGCTTCCTGGGCGTTGGTCTGACATGTCTGGAAAGAAAACAGCAGTATAAACAGTAACACAGTAGCCCCACCTTCTCAAAGAAATGTCATCGGTACCAAGGGCTGGGAAGAACACAGGGCTTTCAAGGAATCTTCTCCAAGGACTTTGAAGCAGCTGCTTTCGACAATCAGTGGATTCCTCTACAAGCGGTTTGATGGAGCTGAACAGGAAATACCATTTCTTGAATTGGAGGAAGCAAGGGTATAGAAACTAGCAAAAATGCCAGGGGAAGAGAAGGAGAAATTATTTTTCACTCTGCAAATTATGACCTAGGTTATATTCCCTTAAAAAGTGGTAAAAAAAACTCAATGATAATATATATGTTTTAAAACAATTCAAAGGCGCATGTCAAAGAGGAAAGGGGGGAGCATTAAGTGGATAAATCGTTCAGAGCTGGTACAAGCAGAATTCTGTAATTCCACATGGTTCTTCAGATTCTATCAAGTAACAGTGGGGGCAGAATTGCTGCCTTACAGCGCCAGAGACCCAGGTTCAATCCTGACTGTAGGTGCTGTTTGTGTGTAGTTTGCAATTTCTCCCTGTTACTGCGTAGGTTTTCTCCAGGTATTCTGGTTTCCTCCCACATCCCAAAGACGTGAGGGTTTGTAGGCTATTTGGATTGGTTAAAATTGTAAGTTGTCCCTCGTGTGTAGGATTGCGCTAGTGTACAGGATGATTGCTGGTCAGCGCAGACTCAGTAGGACGAAGGGCCTGTTTCCACGCTGTATCTCTAAAGTCTAAAGTAACTAACGCGTTTCTTTTAACAACCTTGGAAGAATAAGATGTCATTAGTGCGTTCGAAGACTAATGACATCTTATTTTTCCAAGGTTGCTAAAAGTGATGGGCGAAATGGATGTGCCATCCTAAAAAGGATCGTATCTCAGATATGTTTCTGGGAGTGGGCGCGTTCTTGATCACATCAACTTTACCCTTGATGGGGTGTAGACTATCCTTGTAAATCTTATGACCCAAGTACTCTACCTAGTTCTAAAATAACTCACATTTTTGTGCCTTCCCTCTTACACTGTGTGTCTCAAGGCGTGTGAGTACCACTTCCAACCTTTCATCATGTGTCTGCCTGCCAGGGGCTGAGATGAGGATGTCATCCACGTAACACACCACACCTTCAATTCCGGCTAGAATTTGTGTCATAAACCCTTGAAAAATCCCAGGGACTGATGATATGCCAAATGGGAGCCTATTGAACTGAAACAATCCCAAATGCGTGTTGATAGTCAGCTTGGATTTAGATTCTCCCTAAACTAATCTAATCTAAAACAAAGTAAATGAAAGCCGTTGAGCCATTGGCAACAGAATGTCCTCCTTTAACCAGACGGATTCTCCTTCGTCAAGGAGTTGAATAATTTGTGGCTCTACGACACCACCCTATGGAAATTGACTGCCGTGTTTGCTACCATCATCGACACTTCAAACGTTGTTTGCTGGCCAAAGCATCAAGGGATAATCCCATTTGATCGTATGGCACAATAGAAATGCAACTGATATCCCAGTTCAAGTAGAACCAAACCTTAGCTCAGCCAATTCATTCTTGCAGGACGGATCTTGCTCTCTGCGCTCCTGCTGTGTTGATTGTTGAATGCTTTCCAGTTCTTCCTTTTCCTGCAAAATGAAAATAGTGCTCAATCTTTATACACACATGAATGCAAAACAAGATTACAACATATCTTTGCTGTGTCCATCTTGGAATCTTTTAAATTAAAAAATAAATAAATACACAGATATTTAGTCATCATATGCATCCTGAGGAACAAGTCCCACCAATGAGCAATGTCATGGCTTCATCTTTAGTACCTTGAGATTTAGTATCCTGCTCAATTTATTAATTGTTGCAAGGGCTTGTTTCCGTGCATGTCATTATACTCTGAAAGTGCTCTTTTAAAAAGTCCCTTTGTTTAAGGGTTCTTTAAGGGACTGTGTTTAAGCTGTCCTTGTGCAACTATCCATTGCTCTTTAAAGATGGATTTCTCATTCTCAAGGTTTAATTTGCTGTTGCTTTTGCAACAACTCCTTCAACTGATTATCCTTCAAAGACGGGATCTGGTTTAGCTCCTCCCTGTACTGAACCAACTGTGCATTTAGCAGCGTGTTGTCAGAATTAAGGTCATCCATCTGAAGCTGTAGGGAGATATGCTGCCAATGTGATCATCGGTGCACTGGCGGCAGGTCAACCATCAATGGAGTAGTTGTTGACATCGGAAGCATTGGAGAAGTCTAACAGCTTAACTATTGCTCAGTTTACATCTTCACTTGCTGTACTTTGGCCAGAAGGTATAAAACACGAGAATGTTCTTCTGTTTGTGACAAAAGTTTTATTCCCTCATAAATAATAGTATCCTAAATATTAATAGAAACGTTTACTTCCTTGCACATGAATTCACAATATATTTGTACCAAGGAACAACAAAGTTGCTGTATTAACAACCCTTTAAATTTCCCAAATGTAGTTACTTGGTATCAAGCTAAAATGAATTCACCAATGCTCTACTAATTAACGCTCTACTAAGTGTAAAATGTTGAGTGAACTCAAGCATTAAATTTCCTCCGATATATAAAATCAAAGTTTAAATTGAAAGTGTCAGACTGAGCACATACCATAAGCTTTTGGCCAGCTGTGGTCTGCTTTGTCCATCCTTGACCCTGTCCTTGTATCTGAAGATCCCCACTTCCTCCTCCAGCTCCTGCAGTTCTGAGATCAAATCTGGATCGGAGCAGAACCAGTCATCCTCAATCAGTTTTGTGCCACAGGAAGACACGTCGTTCAGAAAGACAGCATGAACACAGACACAATATGGACTGATTGGACCCTGGTGACCGTCGCTACCTTGTGGCTTCTCCAAGTTAAGATGTTAGTTTCTGACTGGGCTAAAACACCTTGCAGCTGGCTTTAAATTTTAAAAGCTTGCAGTAACAAAGCTAAATTAACATCACTGGTATCACAGAGACAACTGTATAGATATAATTTCAGTATTTTTTCAGGAGAGGCAGATTTGTAATTTAACCTGCAAATACATTAATAAACTGAGTGAAGCCTGTGTCGTGGCCATTTGGACAAAATGGTAAGTGTTCTACATTTGCAATTACCAATGTAAATATAGGGGGGAAAATAAATCCTTTCGCATTGAAAAATTATAAGGAAGTTTGGTTCATTTTACTTACATCAGATAATGGATGGAATAAACTATGGGTTAAAACAGTGTTCCCTTTCATTACTAAATAGTCCAAAGAGTTGTACAGCACAGAAACATGTCCTTTTACATCCAATGTGTCTGTGCCGACTATCATGCCATCTAGTTTAACCCCACTTGCCCGTATTAAATAAACCTCCTAGTCTTTCAGTGAAACTTGCGTATTCATAAAAACTCACTCTAAAGTATGTAATAGGAAATTTAACTGCATGTTTAATGCAGAGCTAAATGTTATAAAATGATTAGATTAATGAATTAACTAAATAATTCAATGAAAGTATATTTTAGTTGGGGTTTATAACAATTTTGGAAAATGAGCAGTAACATTAACTGGATTCTACTAATCATTTTAGTACATTACTAGGGCATTCATTTCATCAGGTCCCACATGGTAGGCAAGTGCAGAAGATTTGGGCACATGTAATGCAAGGTGGGCTAGCCAGTTGGATCTAAATAGGAGGCAGTGATGGAAGGATGTTTTTCTGATGGGAAATCTGTGATTATTGCGGTACCACGGGGATCACAGCTGAGATTTCCGTTGCCCGAGCGAGGAGGTTTGTCCAAGGTCATAGCAGGATATAGATGAGATGGAAAGTTGGCTGGAGCACAGACAGATATAATTTGGGAAGTAAAAATTGTTGTAGGACAGGTCAGGGCACTGATGAATGTTGATGAATAGAGACTTAGAGGTCCAAGTCCAAAGTTCTCAACATTTAGCAGGGCAACAGACTGGTGAAGAAAGCATATGGCATGGTTGCTGTCGTAGGTGTGGGTATGGAATATAATAGCTGGGATGTTTTATTGCAACTTTACAAAACACGAGTTAGGCCAAACTTGAAGGGTTGTGTGCAGTTCCTGTCAGCACACTATGTATGAACTGCAGAGGCTGGTTTACAAAAACAGACACAAAATGCTGGAGTAACACAGCATCTCCGGTAACATGGGAAGGCGGCGTTTCAGGTTGGGCCTCTTCTACTGTCTGATCAGCGATAGATTTGGAGAAAATGGAGAGAAAATTCACAAGGATGTTGCCTGGATTGGAGAACTTTAGTTATGGGGAGAAACTGGATGGATGGGGCTCTTTTTCCCTGGAGTGAGAAAGTTAAGGAGTGACTGATAGAAGTATGTAAGATTATGTGAGGCAGGGTAGAGAGCCAAAATCTTTTTTCCGTGGTAGAGTTCCAAAACAAGAGAACATAAGTTTAAGGTAAGAAGAGGAAGTTGTAAAGGCGATCTGAGGGAAAGTTTATGTCTCTCCCCCGAGAGGGCTTTGGATCTGGAACTTGCTGCCAAGGGAGGCAGAATCAAATGCAATTAAAACATTTTTAAAGTAATTTTAGACAAACACGTAATAGGCAAAGCATAGAAGGAGACATTTATAATGCAGGCAAATGAGATAAGTGTAGATGGGAAACAAAAATCAGCATGGACATGGTGAGATGAAAGACCCATTCCTGTGCTGCACACCTCAGATTCTAAATACATCATCTTACTAGGCAAAATATTTTGAACCATCTGTTATCATCATAAACTAATTACGGAAACAATTCAGCATTGCTGTCAGTAATTATAAGAGCCATGAGAGGCTTAAGGGTGTAAAAGAACCAAGGACTAAACGATTCACATATAAAAGAAAGCTTGTCGCAGCTAACAAGCAACATTTGTTCTGAACAAATGGATGGAACAAGGGGAGAAAATTCAGCCCAAACAAATTTTCAGGGTACAGAATTCACTATTGTGCAATGGTAAAGGTTGCATAGGAAGGTGGGAATGATCAATGGCAAATCATATTCCACAGGAATTGCACATCGACACTTCTGAGCAGGGTATGTTCTAGATTCACAGCACAATTTAGCTAGTGAAGTGCCTTTGTCTCGACTGAAATATTGACAACAGATCCCAAAATAGAGGTGCACTCAACTTTCAAGTCATCAAGATCAAATCAAGTCATTCACTTCTTAAATATTTTAAGTTAAAACAAAGTAAACTGTATGGTTCTTTTAAGAGAGAACCAGAGAGCACCACAATTTACCTTCTTTTTTTTCTTCAACTTGATTCATCTTTAATTCCATCACAGTCCACTCATTGTTGTCATGGCTCGGTGTTGGTTTATAATCCGTTTCTTGCCACTTCACCAGTTCCTCTGCAGATTCAGATTCACTTATCTACAGACACATTACACACAAAGCAACATCATCCACTCATCTAACTGGCCAATTATATGCTTGATGCCATAAGAAACAGAAACGTTTCGGCATGATACAAGAGTAATGATTCTCTATGTTTGCCTCCGGGACATATTTAATTAACAAAATAGCAAGCTGATTTGAAGTTTAGAGTTATTCGGCAAGACGACCAGAGGTGGAATAAGCATTAAAAAAGGAACATCATGGTGAAAAATGTAGTTTTAAAAAGTTTACCATTTTTTATTCTCTGCTGGAAATGATTAGATGATTTCAGTGATTTTCAGATTTAAGTAAAATTATTTTAATTGTCTTTAAGATAAATGGACCTATGGGCAATAAAGCACTGACTTGTTCCTATTAATGTACACCTTCAAGACATATTGTTACCTCATTAGAATTGCAAGTTGTAGATTTGGATAATTGGAAACTTTTATTACGTTAAAAAATCAGCCCTTGAGCCTTATTCATTCTATCACATGATCATGTCTGATTTGATCTGTGATCTAAACATTTACCTAATCCCCATAACCCTCAACTTCCCGCAGTGTAAAATTCTAGCTGGCTAACCCTTGAATATATTGAATGGTTTCTCCACCCACAGCTCTGGAGGGTAAAGAACACAAAAGATTCTCAACCATCAGAGGAGAAATGTCAAGTACTTTGGATCCGTCTTCACTGAGGAGGATACAAGCAATCTTCCTGATGTACTAGTGGCCAGAGGATCTCTGGTGACGGAGGAACTGAAGGTAATCTACATTAGGCAGGAAATGGTGTTGGGTAGATTTCCGGGGCCAGATGGTCTGCATCCCAGGGTACTTAAGAAAGTGGCTCTAGAATTCAGGACGCATTGGTGATAATTTTCCAATGTTTTATAGATTCAGGATCAGGTCCTGTAGATTGGAGGGTAGCTAATGTTATCCCTATTTTTGAGAAAGGCGGGAGAGACAAAACAGGGAATTATATACCAGTTAGCCTGACGTCGGTGGTGGGGGAGCTGCTAGAGCCAATTATAAAAGATCAAATAGCGGCACATTTGGATAGCAGTAACAGGATCGGTCCAAATTAGCATGGATTTACGAAGGGTTTCATGCTAGACTAATCTGTAATTTTTTGAGGCTGTAACTAGGAAAATGGACAAGGGAGAGCCAGTGGATATAGTATACCTGGACTTTCAGAAAGCATTTCATATAGGTCCCACATGGGGGATTATTTCCCCATAGGGGACATTTCCCCTATCACCTTAAAGATGGGAGAGATAGATCTGCCATGATTGAATGGTGGAGTAGACTAGATGGGCTGAATGGCCTAATTCTACTCTTATCGCTTATGACCTTAAAGCTAAAAATTCTCTTATTTAATATTTTCACCCTGGGAAGTAGGTTGTCCATCTCATCTATGTCTCTCACATAATTTTATTTACTTCTAACCAGTCACTCCTCATCCTCTGACTTTCCAGAGAAAACAATCTAAGTCTGTCCAACCTTTCTCTGTAGCTAATGCGCTCTAATCCAGACATATCTCTAGATTAGATGGCGCCTGCCTGCGGCGACTTTTGCGGAGCTCCAGAAAATAAAAGGCTCAACTACAACTTCCAACAACTTACCTGGATCAGATAAACGGCAGAAATCGGTGCCGTTTCGGACAAGCTGCTTGAGCACCTCAAGGCTCTCGCAATTTCGCGACCTCCCGCAGCTGCGGGAACCCCGGACTTTAAACTTTCCCACGCTGGCTGTGGAACTCCCGGCCCGACTGAGGATCCCAGGTACGGTACCTGGAGACCCCAGGATGACCCCCAGAGCCGACGGGCTGGATCCTCCAGGAACAACGGAGCTGGAGCTGCCGACTTTGAGGGAATCCCCGTTCGTTACGGAGCTGGAGCTGCCGTCTGTGAGGGAATCCCCGTTCCAGCGCAGGTCCGCAGAAACAGCAGGTACAGCAAGTACAGTACCTGGAAACAAAGGGGAAGCCTCCATTGTGTCCGGAAACGTGGCCGTCGGGCAAGACTTCAGGTCAGAATGAAGCGCAGGGGACTTCGGCCCCCTCTCCCTACTATTCTACTGGCTAATGTACAGTCCCTTGAAAACAAAGTGGAGGACTTAAGGGCAAGACTGCTTTATCAAAGGGAGCTGAGGGAATGCTCTATGTTTTGTTTCACACAGACATGGCTCACCCCCAGCTCCCCAGACTCAGCGGTTCAGCCTGAAGGGTTCTCCATCCACCGCATGGACCGTACCCTGGCATCTGGGAAAGGGAGAGGAGGGGGCGTCTGCCTCATGGTCAACTCTGCGTGGTGTTCCGACGTGGCAGCCCTGTCCAACTCCTGCTCTCCACACCTCGAACATCTGGCGGTGAAGTGCCGTCCCTTCTACCTCCCAAGGGAATTCACCTCCATTATCCTGACCGCGGTCTACATCCAACCCCAGACAGACGTCCGTCTGGCACTGGAGGAGCTGCACGCCGTGGTCAACAAACACCAGACGTCTTACCCCGAGGCATTTACCGCCATTGCTGGGGACTTCAATAAGGCGAACCTCAAGAAATCACTCCCCAACGTCCACCAACATGTCTCCTGCTGCACCAGAGGACCTAACACCCTCGACCACTGCTACACCACCATCAAGAATGCCTATCGTTCTATCCCTCGCCCTCACTTCGGTAAGTCCGACCATACCGCGGTGCTGCTTCTTCCTGCCTACAGGCAGCAATTAAAGAGCGCACCCCCAGAAGTGAGGACAGCACAGAGCTGGTCGGGGGGGGGGGGGGGGGGGGGGGGGCAGAAGAACAACTCCAGGACTGTTTGGAGTCTGTAGACTGGGCAATGTTCAAGGACCTCGGCAACGGACTTGAACGAATACGCCACAGTCGTTACAGACTTCATAAAGAAATGTGTGGAGGACTGCATCCCTACAAAAACCTTCCGAGTGTTTCCCAATCGGAAACCTTGGATGAACTTTGAGATCCGCACTCTCCTGAAGTCCAGACACAGGGCTTTCACCTCCAATGATACAGTGGCCTACATGAAGACCAGATACGACCTTGGTAAGGCCATCAAAAAGGCCAAAAGGGAGTTCTGCTCCAAACTGGAGGACGAGACAGATGTTCGGCAGCTGTGGCAGGGTCTGAATGCAATCACCTCCTACAAGGCAAAACCAGGAGGCAGCTCGAATGCCGGTGTAACATCACTCCCTGACGAGCTCAATGCGTTTTACGCACGCTTTGACAGGGAGAATACTGATGTGCCTTCCCGATCCCCCATTCCCTGCGATGGCATTTCAGTCTCAGTCACAGAGGCCGATGTCAGGAAATCCTTCAGAGGGGTGAACCCCCGAAAAGCACCTGGTCCTGATGGTATACCCGGTCGTGTTCTAAAAACCTGTGCGGATCAACTGGCGGGAGTTTTTACGGACATTTTCAACCTCTCACTTCTGAGGTCTGAGGTCCCCACCTGCTTTAAAAGGGCATCAATTATACCGGTGCCCAAGAAGAGTAAGGTGACGTGCCTCAATGACTATCGACCAGTGGCACTAACGCCGTTGGTGATGAAATGCTTTGAGAGGTTGATCATGGAGCAAATCAACTCCTACATCGACAAAAAACCTGGACCCACTGCAGTTCGCGTACCGCCACAACAGATCAACGGTGGATGCGATCTCGCTGGCCCTCCACTCCGCACTGGACCACTTGGACAACAAAAACTCATATGTCAGGCTATTATTCATTGATTACAGCTCGGCATTTAACACAATCATCCCCTCCAAACTGGTTACCAAACTCGCAGAACTGGGTCTCTGCGCATCCCTCTGCAACTGGATCCTTGACACAGACCACAGTCTGTTCGTATTGGTGGAAATGTGTCAGCCTCAATAACAATCAGCACGGGAGCACCTCAAGGCTGCGTGCTCAGCCCCCTGCTGTACTCACTCTATACCCATGACTGCGTAGCGAACCACAGTGCGAACTCCATCATCAAGTTCGCTGACGACACCACTATTGTGGGGCGTATCACTGATGGGGATGAGTCAGAGTACAGAAGAGAGATCGAGCAACTGTCCATATGGTGCCAGCGCAATAACCTGGCCCTCAACACCAGCAAAACCAAGGAACTGATTGTGGACTTTGGAAGGAGTAGGAGGGGGACCCACAGCCCCATTTATATCAACGGGTCGGTGGTTGAAAGGGTCAAGAGCTTAAAATTCCTGGGCGTGCACATCTCTGAAGATCTTTCCTGGTCCGAGAACACTAATGCAATCATCAAAAAAGCACATCAGCGCCTCTACTTCCTGAGAAGATTACGGAGAGTCGGATTGTCAAGGAAGACTCTCTCTAACTTCTACAGGTGCACAGTCGAGAGCATACTGACCGGTTGCATCGTGGCTTGGTTCGGCAATTTGAGCGCCCTGGAGAGGAAAAGACTACAAAAAGTAGTAAACACTGCCCAGTCCATCATCGGCTCTGACCTTCCTTCCATCGAGAGGATTTATCGCAGTCGCTGCCTCAAAAAGGCTGGCAGTATCATCAAAGACCCACACCATCCTGGCCACACACTCATCTCCCTGCTACCTTCAGGTAGAAGGTACATGAGCCTGAAGACTGCAACAAGCAGGTTCAGGAATAGCTACTTCCCCTCAGCCATCAGGCTATTAAACCTGGCTCGGACAAAACTCTGATTATTAGCAACCACTTTCTGTTATTTGCACTATCAGTTTATTTATTCATGTGTGTATATATTTATATCATGGTATATGGACCCATTTATCTGTTTTGTAGTAAATGCCTACTATTTTCTGTGTGCTTAAGCAAAGCAGGAATTTCATTGTCCTATACAGGGACACATGACAATAAACTCACTTGAACTTGAACTTGAACTTGATATCTAGCTCTCTTGAAAGTATCCAGAGACCCGGCCTCCACTGTCCTCTGAGGCAGAGAATACCACAGACTCACAACTCTCTGAGAAAAAGTGTTTCATCGTCTCCGTTCTAAATGGCTTACCCCTTATTCTTAAACTGTGGCCTCTGGTTCTGGACTCCCCCAACATCAGGAACATGTTTCCTGCCTCTAGCATGTCCAAACCTTTAACAATCTTATATGTTTCAATAATATACCCGCTCATCCTTCTAAACTCCAGAGTGTACAAACCCAGCTGTTCCATTCTCTCAGCATATGGCAGTCCCGCCATCCCGGGAATTAACCTTGTAAACCTACGTTGCACTTCCTCAATAGCAAGAATATCCTTCCTCAAATTAGGGGACCAAAACCACACACAATACTTAGGTGTGGTCTCACTAGGGCCCTGTACAACTGCAGAAGGATCTCTTTACTCCTATACTCAACTCCTCTGGTTATAAAGGCCGACATGTCATTCGCTTTCTTCACTGCCTGCTGTACCGGCATGCTTCTCCGAATGGTCACTACCTCCTAATGGCTCATTAACCTCAAGTTCCTTTAACAAATCTGGTTCATTGCATGACACTAAATCCTGAATTGTCTTCTCCCTGGTAGGCTCCAATACAAGCTGTTCTAAGAATCTATCACAAAGGCACTCTACAAAGTCCCTTTCTTGGGGTCCAGTACCAACCTGATTTTCCCAGTCTACCTGCATGTTGAAATCTCCCATAACGACCACAGCATTACCTTTGCTACATGCCAATTTTAACTCTTGATTCAATTTGCACCCTATGTCCAGGCTACTGTTTGGGGGCCTGTAGATAAGTCCCACTAGGGTATTATTACGTATTCACGTCCCCCCTCGCACCGTTCACAATTAGCCCTGACCTTACTCTTTTATCCCTTCTCAAATTTTCCTTCTCATTAATTCGAGAATCTTTTGTAATTCTTCCTGTAGTCACTTCCCCTTTTAATCCAGTTTGATAAGTGCTACCTAAACCACCTGACTTAATGAAATAGTTACCTTGGATTATTCTTGAAGTTGAATCACAAGATCAAGTGTTGTCAGAAATCTGAGGCTTACAGAATGCATGGTACCACTAAAAGGAAAGCAGTCTTTTCGATGAAAGTTGCTCCCAATGGGAACTAATGATAGAGTTAAAGGGACACACAATTAGGAAGTAGAGCACTGAGGACTAGTACCACTGATCATCAGCCAATCATTTACACACAAACCCCATCTTTTATTCTCCCCACATTCCTATTAACTTCCCCAGTTCCACCCATTCATCCATCAACCAACTAACCTGTTACACACAAAAAAACTGGAGTAACTCAACGGCTCAGACGTGTCTCTGGAGAAAAGGAATAGATGACCTTTCAGGTCCAGACCCAAAGCGTCACTATTCCTTCTCTCCAGAGATGCTGTCTGACCCACTGAGTTACTCCAGCTTTTTGTGTCTATCTTTGGCTTAAACCAGCATCTACAGTTCCTCCTGCAGAACCAACTAACCTATCAAGCTCCACATCTTTACCAGACAGGGGTAAGGTGGAGCACTGGGAGGAAACCCATGAAGTTACAAACTCCACAGAGACTGTATCAGAGGTCAGGACTGAAGCCACTTTGCTGGATCAGTGAGGCAGCAGCTCTCTACCTGCTGCCCTTCAGTGCTGTTCATGATTTTACAATATTATAATGTTCAAGTTTATAAAATATATATATTTTTTAATTGTTTGTAGTGTAACCTTTTCAAACCAAGGGAGGTGGGTGTATAGAACTAGTTGCCGGAAGAGGTAGTTGTCACTGCTATCACAACATTGAAGAAACATTTAGACAGGTTCATGGATAGGACAAATTTAGAGGGATATGGGCAAAATGCAGGCAGGTGGGACCAGTGCAGATGCGACATGTTGGCTGGTGTGAGCAGGTTGGACCGAAGAGGCCGTTTCTCCGTTAGAAGACTCGATGACTCTAGTTATAAAGCATTTACCTTTCACAGAAATAGTTACAGCTAATGAAATACTTCTGAAATATTAACTTTTTGGGTGGGAATGTTAAAAAAATGGCAATGAGAGAAAAAAGAGGTAATGTCTCCCAGAATTAGGCAGGACATCAGGGAGAATGTCCCCAATCATGCTCGTTTTTAAATTCCTACAAAAATCCTACAAAATGTAGACCTCATTAGCTATTGAAAGCTGAACCTTCTCACAAAATGTAGCGGGTTTACAGTGGGAAAAATTAGGGCACATGGTATTAGGGCTAGAGTGCTGACATGGATAGAAAATTGGTTGGCAGACAGGTAACAAAGAATAGGGATTAACAGGTCCCTTTCAGAATGGCAGGCAGTGACTAGTTGGGTACTGCAAGACTCTGTGCAGATATTTACAATATACATTAATGATTAAGATGAAGGGAATCAAAGTAACATTAGCAAATTTGTAGATGACACAAAGCTGGGTGGCAGTGTGAACTGTGAGGAGGATGCTTTTCAGGGTGCCGTTATCCACTTTGGTAGCAAAAACAGGAAGGGTGATTACTATCTAAATGATGTCAAGTTGGAAAAAGGAAAAGATGCGGGGGTCCTTGTTCATCAGTCAATGAAAGTAAATATGCAGCAGGCAGTGAAGAAAGCGAATGGCATGTTGGACAACAAGAGGAGTTGAGTACAGGAGCAGAGAGGTCCTTCTGCAGTTGTATAGGGCCCCAGTGAGACCACACCTGGAGTATTATATGCAGGACATTCTTGCTATTGAAGGAGTGCAGCATAGGTTTACAAGGTTAATTCCCAGGATGCCGGGACTGTCATATACTGAGAGAATGGAGCGACTGAGCTTGTTTAGAAGGATGAGAGGGTATCTTATTGAAACAGATAAGATTATTAAGGGCTTGGACACGCTAGAGGCAGGAAACATGTTCCTGATGTTGGGGGATTCCAGAACCAGGTGCCACAGTTTAAGAATAAGGGGTAAGCCATTTAGAACGGAGACGAGGAAACACTTTTTCACATAGAGAGTTGTGAATCTGTGGAATTCTCTGCCTCAGAAGCGGTGGTGGCCGGTTCTCTGGATACTTTCAAGAGTGAGCTAGATAGGGCTCTGAAAGATAGCAGAGTCAGGGGATATGGGTAGAAAGCAGGAACGGGCTACTGATTGGGGATGATCAGCCATGATCGCATTGAATGGCGGTGCTGGCTTGAAGGGCCGAATGGCCCACTCCTGCATCTATTGCCTATTGTCTATTGCAGCATTGAAGGCAATCCTTATCCTGAGGCTATGCCCTTTAGGTCTAGACTAAAGGACGTTCTTTTTGGAAGGAGATGAGGTAACATTTCTTTACCCAGAGGGCGGTGAATCTGTGGAATTCTTTGCCACAGATGGCGGTAGAGGCCAAGTCAGTGGATATTTTTAAGGCACAGATAGATTCTTGATTAGTACAAGGGTCTGAGATTATGAGGGGAAGGTAGGAAAATGGGGTTAGGAGGGAGTAATTGATCAGCCATGATTGAATGGTGGGGTAGACTTGATGGGCCGAATGACCTAATTCTACTATTCCTTATGACCGTATAATATTAATAGGCAAGTCTGGAAATACTCTGTTGCTTCCCCAACCACACCAGCTAATTCAGTAAACTTTCTCCATGTCCAAGGTGTGTGGTAATGCATACAGAAACCATCTGGTGTGGAAGCAAATAGCACCCCTCAGATGCAAGCATCAAGCCAAAAAGTAAGGATGATGATAGAAAAGAGCAAAACAAAAATTTACTTAAATGACCCATTTTAAACAAAAAATCTGAATAAGCAACATAACATTATTTGTAAAATGCAATGTAATATTAATTAGCAGGATACTTGAGACTTTTGAATCGGTGCAGAATGCGCCCACTTGGAATTAAGATTGTACGTGGGGGAATTAAATGCATCACAAATTCTCCCAACCTGGGAAGCTGCTCCCTTGGTAACTTGTTCTAAACCTACTTGCATGTTCTGGTATTGCTCTTCATATGTTTCCAATATTTTTTGAAGCTTCTCTGCAAGAAAACACGCATCACCATTTAAATAAAGAGAACGAGGAAGGGTCCCTGACCTGATACATCACCCATTATTTCTCTACACAGATGCTGCATGTCCCGCTGACTTATTCCATGTTTATGTGTCTATCTTCAGTTTAAACCAGCAACTGCAGTTCCTTTACACAAGAGAATGAAGGATCTCTAACCAAATAACCCTTCCATTCTCTATCTCCCCGTCCCTCCCCCACCCTAGTCCTCTTGCTAATTTCACCATTTATATTCCTTCATGAGCACCTCATCCCCAGCCAACAATGGACCATTGTCAGCTCCACCCCCCCCCCCCCCCCCTCACCCCGAGTCATCGATGCGGGCTCTGCTTTATTCTGTACCTCCCCATACCTCTAATTTCCCCCTCCCTGACTCTCGGTCTGATGGAGGGTCTTGATCAGAAACAACACCTATTCGTTTCTTCAGAGATGCTGCCTGACCTACTGACTCGAGCATTTTGTATCTATCCTCGGTGTAAATCAGCATCCCCAGTTCCTTCTTACCCAATGAAAGTCATACTATACACACACCATTTTGTGCCTCGACGTATTGTGGCCAGTTCACTTTTAGGTGTAACTGGTCGTCCTCCTCTTCATAGTCAATCTCCGCATCTTTGTGCTCCAGCAGAAGCTTCTGAGCAGAAACAAGCTGGGTAGAAATAAGTTTAGTGTCAATTAAAGCCAAGGGATTTCTAATGGTCTGTGAAATAGCCACCATTCAAATTCTAGATTAAATATTTTGCTTTATGACTGTACAGGCAGGTAAGACTAGTGTAGATGGGGCATGTTGGTCAATGTGGGTAAGTTGGGCTGAAGGGCCTGTTTCTGAGCAGTATGACTCTCGAAATAATTTTAGCATGCATTATACTTTTAATGTGCCACTGCTGACAGCTCCATTCTACCACAACTATTTTATGATTGAATTTTCCTGCAGGCTCGCATCTATCCCATGTCACTTACTCTTCAGAAAGGGGTTCTACACGGAATGGAGTGAGCAGTGAAATGTAGGGAAGCATTCCTTCATACAGTTGAGCCCAGATTAAAAATATACAATGTATAACCATATAACCATATAACAATTACAGCACGGAAACAGGCCATCTCGGCCCTACAAGTCCGCGCCCTACGATTTTTTTCCCCTTAGTCCCACCTGCCTGCACTCATACCATAACCCTCCATTCCCTTCTCATCCATATGCCTATCCAATTTATTCTTAAATGTACATAACTAACTATGTAAACAAAAATGTTTTAAATTGCTTCCTACAATGCTTCAACAACTCACGGTATATCAAACCATCAATTTTCCTTTTTTGAAAAGATGAAGTCATTTCATTCCAGGTAAATGGCAAACAGATCAATATTCAGTTAATCGTCACCAGGTGCAAGGGACTTATATTTGGGGTACCTGTACATTGTCCAGCTCCTCTTGGATCTGCTCGATTTTAGACAGGTATGAAGCTTCCATTGGCAAGGAACTGTCCTCTGATCTTACAGCCTCTTGGTACAGAAGCGTCACTTGTTCTTTAAGAAAGAGAAAGGAAAAAACACCCATAATGATCTGATATTTGTTGTAAATAAAGCAATACCTCCACAGTTTGCAATTTTTTCCACTGCAGTTAATGGCAATTAGTGAAAATCATATGTTCTACTAATTACCGGCATTTGAAATCATAAAATATCCTTGAAATGCTACAGTTCATTAAGCTTGAAGATTGCTCAGGCAAAATGGTAATTCCATTTACATATTTATCCAATGATAAATTCCTTAATTATTACTAGTGAGAAATGATTAGAAGCTTGAATAAAGCTCCACAGAAAATGTGTCTCCTCAACATTTTGGAAATTAAGGTATAAAGTTACTTAATCCCAAAACAAACAAAATGATCATTCTCCACTGGCTCCATTAAAACCCTTATTTATTTTAAATTATTCCAAATGAATATCCTCTTCTGCTGCTGAATATAGTCTCTCTACCTTGTCCCTGGTTTCACCCTCACTTCCGTAAACTGTCATGCAAACACAGCTCAAGTCTCACAGAGATAAGACATTCATGGAGATAATGAAGTGTCATGGTTGCTCTGTGGCCTTCTCATTTAAAAGCTATTTGAAATTAAAATACTTTGATGTACCATTTCCGGCAAGTGCATTGTGAATGGTAAAATGTCTTCAAATGATTTTATTTAGAGATACAGCGTGGAAACAGGCCCTTCGACCCACTGTGTCTGTGCCGACCAATGATCCTCGCACACTAACACTATCCTACACTCACTAGGGATAATTTACCATTAACCCAAGTCAATTAACCTACAAACCTGTATGTCTTTGTAGTGTGAGGATACCGGAGCACCTGGACGAAAACCCACATGGAGAACATACAAACTCCGTACAGACAAACACCACAGTCGGGATCAAACCCAGGTCTCTGGCGCTGAAAGGCAGCAACTCTACCGCTGCGCCACCAGGCCGCCCTTCACGATGTCATGTTTTAACTATCGGCATCCTCTCGAAATGAAAATTCAGTGATAGCGATGTTTAAAGGATTCAAGAAGAGAATGTTTTGAAAAGCATCTGTACGAATCTGTCCAAATGACTACTGTGTGTTCCTGTCAGCCATTTGGCAGACTCTTACAAATGCTTCTCAAAGAATTATTTTATTGAATCCTTTAAACATCACTATCTTCTGATCAAGGAATCTGACAAGAATACCTGAATGAAAAAAACTTAGATTACACGCTACTTTTCCTGATCACTGAATGTACCAACCCATTTACCAACCAATGAAGTATATTTTTAAGTGTGATCAGTGATAAAATATGGGAATTACAGCAACCAATTTGCATACACAAAATCTCACGAGGTTACAGGGACCAGAGAATTACACCGCAAAACAAAAATGAAGTGATGTTTTGTCATAAAATCCACTCCATTCCTCTAATGCTAGAATATTTTAGGGCAAACCTACTCCCTACCACGAGACGACAGATGTACAAATCTGCGGTAGGACCATTTATGGCCAAAAATATTAACAGGTCAACTTTGAGTAATTACCTTCCAGTTCGTTAATCTTCCATTCGCTGAAATAATTTAAAGAACCAGTTGCCTGTTCTGCAAGGGGTGCACAGAACCTGGCGTGAGGTCTTAAAAGTTGGAGATCTTTGTGAAGTTGTAAACAGCACTGATCTTTCTGTGATGTTTCTTGTGCATGTTTCTCCCTGATTTTACAGAGCCGAGTGCTGTGTTTACCTTTGAGATTTGTTAATTCAGCTTTATGGGTCGCCCTCAAACCACAGATCTTGATATGGCTGGCGTAATCTTCAGCGTAATACTTGTTGTCCAGGTCCTCATTCTCATCTTCAAGCTTTCTTACATCTTCAACTAACTCCTAAAAAAATTAAAAAGTAGCCAAATTAAACGAAAAAGACTTTCGGGAGCCTGTTCCACTTAGGCGTTTTGTCACCGGTCTGCACCGGCTATAACCTACGGGAACCTTCGACCTCCTGGCAACCCATTAGGACCTATGGCACGGGAATTCTCGCTACTCTCCATGTTGAATATAGGATCCATAAGGATGCCGCGATGGGTTCTCAGAATGCTGGAACTCCTCACGTCCATGAAGGTGACTTTCCAACAACCACCTGCGAACATGTGACGATCATGTGACGACGGCATAGTCTCCTGCAGTCGCCTAAAAAGTCACCTGTGGGACAGTCCCATTAAGCCTAGAATAATGCAGCTTTCTAAAGTAACATTAAATGAATGAAATGAATAAGCCAAGCAGATAAGCAAGAAAAGTTGAAGCTGTCAAAATGGATTTGTCAAGTAGTCATCAAAATTAAAACAGTTATCATAAGGTCCCGTGATAGAAGCAGAATTAGGCCAATTGGCCCATCAACTCTCCTGCGCCATCCAATCATCTATCTCTTCCTCCTGTTCTACTCCCTTCATCTCTGACACCGTACTAAACATGAATCTATCTATCTCTGCCTTAAAAATATCCACTGACGTCCTACACAGCCTTCTGTGGCAATGAATTCTACAGAATTCTACTGACGCAGCGCCGGCTGGAGCTCTGCAGACCGCGGCTTCAGCAAATCAGAGTGCTCCCCTCCGGCGAGCCCTGGCGATGACTCACCCGCACCACGCCCGCCGCTGAAGTAATAGAGATTACGCTGTAATAGAAGTAATACGCCGCCCTGTAATTAGAGATTCACACAGCAGCAAACAATGATTTCCTTACCATTATCACACAATTCTTCCTTTCCAGCTGTTTCTGCAGTACTTTCACGTGTTCTGTTGTTTCTCGCAGTTCCTCTTCCCTTTCCCAGAGTTTTTCATTGAAGTCTTCCAGCAACTAAGGAAGTTAACAAGTGATTAAAACCTCCTAACAGTGATAAAAACTGGGCAACATAGTATGGAAATCACACACACGCAACATTTGTAATTCAAGTGCGCCAATAGTTAGGTCTTCAATTCTGCCTTGTTATTAAGACATTAAAATTAAAATTATCATTAATGAAATCAGGGGATGAAATCATTAATTTGCATTCAATGGTTCTTATTCAACTGAGTTACTCCAGCACTTCTATCTTTGGTATAAACCAGCACCTGCAGTTGTTTGTTTTCACATTCTGCAGGAATACCGATTCAGACCATCAGGTCTGTTCTGCCTTTCATTAAGATCATCACTGACCTAATGTATACATTCACCCAGTTTATCATGAATCAATCCCCACTATCTTGAAAATATTCTACGAGCCTGCATTGTCTACACTTTGACAAACATAGTTGCAAACACGCATGCCGTTGTCAGAGAACCAAAAATGCAAATGCATTAAATGGGCAACCGCTTATTTCAGTCTAAAGAAATCCCTCCTAATCTCCTTTAAATCTGAGGCTATGAACTCTACTCCTAGACTCTCCCACTAGTGGATGGGAAAAAGAAGAACAACTAAAATGTTGTGTCCCAGTCGCACAGGAGGCCTGGTCCCATTCCCCAACACAATCGTAGCATTAAGCAGGATCGTTGTTGATCAAATTTAATTACATAGCAGAGAGGAAGTGGTCAAGATGAGAGTTTTAGTAATATATATGGAATAGAATAGATGGAAGATAGATATAATCGGTAGTGACGCTGTTGCATTATAATCAAGAGTTCATGTGTTGTTGGCATCTTAAATAGCAGATCTCTTCTGATCTTGATCAGGGCTCAAAAAATTGGTGGCACAGATCAGCAATGCCAACAACCTGTCATAACCAGAATGGCAATGTTGCAATGAAAAAAAGAATGGGAAGATTTATACAAAAGAAAATCTTCACATTTTTTCATATTTACAGATTTATTTCCAAGAGGCTCCCCTCCATTTTTATTTCACTGCCAGTTACAACAGAATCCCTTAGCCGGTTGCAGAGATCTTTCCCTGAAATAGACATTCACACAGCAGCAAACAATGATGTCCTTACCGCTAGATCCCGATTATTCCTATTAAGCTTTTTCTGCAACACATCGACAAGTTGCGTCTTTTCCAATAATGCTTCTTCGTTTTCACGGAGTTTTACCTTGAGGTCTTCCAGTAACTGAGAAAGTTAACGTGATTAATACCTCCTAACAATGATAAAAACTGGGCAACATAGAATGGAAATCACACACACGCAACATTTGTAATTCAAGAGCACCAATTCTTCAATTCCACCTTGTTATTAAGATATTAAAATTATCATAATGAAATCACGGGATGAAATTATTAATTTACTTTCAATGGTTTAACGGTCCTTTATTGTCACATGCACTGAGGTACAGTAAAATTTGATTTACCACACAGTCATATCAAAAAAGCAACAAGACAAAACTACATAAAGATTAAACATAAACAGCCACCACAGCGGTGTGTGAGAATCTCTAGGGCACCCAGCATAGGCGGAGACCCACAGCCATCAGTTCAATGTCCAGGCTACACACATGCTCCTTCACCGACCGCTGTACTCTCTCTGCAGTCCCTGTCCGCCCAAAGTCAGAAAGCCGTCCGCACTCGCACCAGACTCCAAGATCACTGCACTCACGGCAATCCCTCTGAGTCTTGTATTCTTTTATAGTTTACTCGATACATGTGACAATTAACTAAACTAAATCCCATCTGCATCTTCTCCTGTACAATTTCATCTTTGCTATTATATACTAACAGGAAGCACTCCTCGACAATTTGAACAATTTTCTGGCACCATTCCTTTGGCAAGGGAAAACTGAAAACATTTAGTCAGAACCTCATCTGTTCCCACCCTTGCTTCTTTTAACAGGCTGGGAAACATTTCTGCCGGACCTGATGGACATTTCTGCCGGACCTGCCGAACCAGCCAACGTTGCTTATAAGGGACCTTTATTGTTCAATTAACATTGGAATGTCGTAAACCATGTAACTAATTTGAAAATAGTAAATATGTGATAATGTACTAATGTGGTGGATCAACTACTTGAAATTTTGGGGTAAAGACTGGAAAAGTCACCCTGGAAAACACATTTCTTTCTCTAAAATTTGCCAAAATAAAATATTTCACATCCACCTGAGACACCAAACACGATTTAATTTAACATTTCATTTGAAAGTTGCCACTTCAGCTGCAGCATTCTCTCAGTATTGTACTGGAAACATCAGGCATGACTTTCTGCTTAAATTATTTGAGTATGACTTTTCAATAACATTTTGTTGTAGCGTGTGTCTTGGAATAAAGCACGGAGTCGTGTTTAGAGAGAGACACCTTTTATTCTGATCCTCCCGGTTGTAGGGAAGACCAAACGAGAGAAAGATGGCACCCAAACCCCAGCCTTTAAAGCCGCCGGCTAAGGGCCGCCTCCGGACTGAACCACTCCTGTGCCGAGGGGTTCGACACTAAGGTGGCACGACCCTTGGGAGCCGCCACAGGACCCCCCCCCCCCAGAACCAGAGGCACGAAACGCACCGGCGGGCGAACGACCCGGCCGGCCCGTGTGCGGAAGTTAGCCGCTCGTGGGGCATGCGGAGGCATAGGTGGAGGGACAGGACGAGGGACCGGCGGGAGGACAGGTGGAGTGACAGGCGGAGGGAGCCGTGAAGGGGGGCGCCCTCGGGGCCGAGGTTGGGCAACCAGCACCGGCTGGTCAATGTCCAGGTGTGCCGGCTTCAACCGGTCGATCGACACAGCCTCCGGCCGGCCCCCCATGTCCAGGACAAAAGTCGACTGCCCGTGTTCCAGCACTCGGAACGGACCCTCGTACGGCCTCTGGAGTGGAGTCCGGTGGGCATCACGGCGCAGGAAGACGTACGGGCAGTCCCTGAGGGCTGATGGCACGTGTGGGCGAAATGTCCCATGGCGGGACGTCGGGACGGGTGCGAGCCTGCCAACTTGCTCGCGAAGGCGCTGTAGGGTGGATGAGGGCGTTCCCTGCTGCCCCGGCGCCGACGGCACGAACTCCCCGGGCACCGTGAGTGGCGACCCGTAAACGAGCTCCGCCGATGATGAGCCCAAGTCCTCTTTGGGAGCAGTCCGGATGCCCAGCATGACCCACGGCAACTCGTCCATCCAGTCCGGGCCGGATAGTCGTGCCTTCAGTGCTGCCTTCAGCTGCCGGTGGAATCTCTCCACCAGACCGTTAGCTTGCGGGTGGTAAGCCGTGGTGTGGTGTAGCCGCATCCCCCAGCAAGTGAGCCATGGCTGACCACAGCTCGGAGGTGATCTGTGGCCCCCGGTCTGAGGAGATGTGCGCCGGCACCCCGAAGCGAGCAATCCAGTGCGCGGACAACGCACGAGCACACGTAGCCGTTGAAGTATCGGTCAACGGAATGGCCTCCGGCCACCGCGTGAAGCGGTCCACCATTGTAAGCAGGTGGGTGATGCCCCGGGACGGCGGGAGAGGCCCTACAATGTCTATGTGGAGATGGTCGAACCGCCGGTGAGGTAGACCAAACTCCTGGAGCGGCGCACGGACATGGCGCTGGATTTTTGCCGTCTGGCACGGAATGCAGGTGCGAGCCCAATGGCCAACCTGCTTGCGCAGACCGTGCCACATGAAACGAGCGGCCACTAGTGCCGTTGTCGCCCGGATTGATGGGTGAGCCAGTCCGTGGATCACCTCGAACACCCTCCGGCGCCAGGTGGCAGGGACGATGGGGCGCGGCTGACCGGACGACACATCGCACAGGATTGTCACTCCCCCAGGACCGAGAGGGACATCCTCAAGGCGGAGGCCGGAGATGGCAGTCCGGTAGGCGGGCACCTCATCGTCCGTGAGCTGTGCCGCCGCCAGAGCAGAATAGTCCATTCCGGGCGCCACCTCGAACACGGCGTTGATAGCGGGCCGGGACAATGCTTCGGCCACCCGGTTTTCTTTCCCCTTGATGTAGCAGATAGATGTCGTGTACTCCGATATATAGGCCAATTGCCGCTGCTGTCGTGCGGACCAGGGATCGGAAACTTTCTGCAGGGCGAAAGTGAGCGGCTGTAGGCGGTGAACGGGCGGCCCTCCAGGAAGTAACGAAAATGGCGCACAGCCAGGTACAGAGCCAGGAGCTCACGATCGAACGCGCTGTACTTGGTCTGCGCACGGTTGAGGTGCCGACTGAAGAAGGCCAGGGGCCGCCAACCTCCGCCCGTCAGCTGCTCCAGCACAGCACCAACCGCCGACTCCGAGGCGTCCACCGTGAGAGCAGTCAGGGCATCTCCCCGCGGGTGTACCAGCAGTACGGCCCGAGCAAGGGCCTCCTTCGCGCCGTCAAAAGCTGCCTCCGCCTCGTGGGTCCACTCAACGCTCTTGTGCTGCCCACCCGCCAGAAGTTGATACAGGGGCCGCATGATGTGGGCCGCGGATGGCACGAAACGATGATAAAACGCCACCATGCCGACAAATTCCTGCAGGCCACGCACCGTGCGTGGGCGGGGAAACCGGCGGATGGCGTCGACCCTGTCAGGCAGGGGAACCGCGCCTTGCGCAGTCACGCGGTGGCCGAGGAAGTCAATTTCATTCACCCCAAAACGGCACTTGTCCAGGTTGATGGCCAAACCATGCTCGCTGAGCCGCTGACAGAGCTGCCGAAGGTGAGTACAGTGTTCCTGTTGCGAGCGGCTGGCCACCAGGATGTCGTCCAGGTACACGAACACGAAATCGAGGCCGCGACAAACCCCGTCCATGAGGCGCTGAAAGGCCTGTGCTGCGTTTTTGAGGCCGAACGGCATCCGAGTAAACTCGTAAAGCCCGAATGGCGTGATGATCGCCGTCTTCGGCACGTCATCCGGGTGAACTGGGATCTGATTATAACCCCGTACCAAATCCACTTTGGAAAAAATCGTAGCCCCAGCCAAATGGGCCGTGAAGTCCTGGATGTGGGGTACGGGGTATCGATCCGCTGTTGTTGCCGCGTTCAACCGTCGGTAATCCCCACATGGTCGCCAGCCCCCGCTTGACTTGGGGACCATGTGGAGTGGGGACGCCCAAGGGCTGCTTGAAGGGCGGACGATCCCCAAGGCCTCCATCGTGCGGAATTCCCGCCGTGCCAGACGCAGTTTATCTGGTGGCAGTCGCCGTGCTCGTGCATGGAGTGGTGGGCCGGTAGTCGGGATATAATGCAACACTCCGTGGCTGGGGGTTGCTGATTGAAACTGCGGAGTGAGAATGTCAGGGAACGCAGCCAAGATACGTGCAAATCGGGAGTCCACGGACGCCAGTGGCCGTCCCACCGGTTGATCCACACGCAACGTGATCGGCTCCATCGTAGTGGCGTTGATCAAACGCTGACGTCCGACGTCCACCATGAGGGAATGCGCCCGGAGGAAATCGGCCCCGAGCAATGGTTGGGAGACGTCGGCAATGGTGAAGCTCCATGAGAAATGGCAGGAGCCGAGCATGATGGGAACCATCCGCAGTCCATATGTGCGGATGGGGCTGCCGTTCGCCGCGGTGAGGACGGGCCCCCGCTTACCGGAACGAATGTCGGCCAGCGAAGGGGGCAGAACGCTGAGCTCCGCTCCTGTATCCACGAGGAAGCGGGTCCCGGAGCGCCGATCCCAGGCAAAAAGGCGATGAATTTGGCCGGCCGCCGCGGGGACTATTGGCAGCCGGCCCAGGCGTTTCCCGGGAATGTGCATGGCTGGCGGCATTGTTGTGCTGCAGCACCCCAGCGTTGATGGTAGTAGCACCAACGTCTCCTGTTGGAGTCACTTGGAGCTTGCCTGCTCCTGCTGGTGGTGCCTGCCGCTTGCTGGCGCTGGGCTGCAGGTGCAGTACCCCTCACTGCCGCTGGGGGCGATCGTACGGGCCGTCGGGCTGGAGCTGTCACTCCTTCCACATCTCCCCCGCCCCACCGGGGGAATTCGGGAGCTGCTGGGGTGACATAATCGGCGTACCTGCTGACGGCGAGCGCGTTGACGTCATCAGGGCGCGTCGACCTCAGCGCGACCCCGTCTCTGCTGACGCCCAGCGCGCTGACGTCATCAGGGCGCTCCATCCACAGGGCGTCGGCGCGCCTCCCGAGGGCCCGAAGGTCGGCAAACGAGACGTCGGTGAGCTGCAGACGAATGTAGGCCGGCAGCAGATGCAGGTATGTATACTCGAACATCAGGCACGGCGTGTGCCCGTCTAGTAGAGCCACCATCTCCTTTAGGAGGGAAGATGGCCGCCGGTCGCCTAGGCCCTCCATATGCAGGAGCCTACCAGCCCGCTCCATCCTACTCAGTCCGTAAATCTGGAGCAGGAGCTCTTTCAGGCCGAGGTATTTATTATTGTCCGGGGGGTCTGCGAGGAAGTCCGTGACCTCTTCAGCCGCATCCTGGTCGAGGGCTCCCACCAGGTAGTAGAAACGGGTGGCATCGACCGTGATGCCCCGCAGGTTGAACTGGGCCTCCGCCTGCTGGAACCAGATGAGCGGTCGGGTGGTCCAGAACTTGGGCAGTTTAACGGAGACCGCGTCCAGAGACAGGGCCAGGCCGGCCTGTGAGGAGGTAGGGCTTTCTCTGTTCTCCATCATGATGCCAATGGAGCGTCGGGGTCACCAATGTAGCGTGTGTCTTGGAATAAAGCACGGAGTCGTGTTTAGAGAGAGACACCTTTTATTCTGATCCTCCCGGTTGTAGGGAAGACCAAACGAGAGAAAGATGGCACCCAAACCCCAGCCTTTAAAGCCTCCGGCTAAGGGCCGCCTCCGGACTGAACCACTCCTGTGCCGAGGGGTTCGACACTAAGGTGGCACGACCCTTGGGAGCCGCCACATTGTAGTCTATTTTGAAGTACAACCTTCTAAACCAAGTGTGAAGTCATCCTTTCAATTTCCTTGAAAAGATCCGACACACGACGTGAAACGGTTTAACAATAGTCTTTGCTTTAGAAAATAAGAGGCATTGTTAATTGTTATTGTTAAAAAGAAAACTTGCAATATTTTGGACTGAATTTTCAGGCTTTAAAGTGAAATCCAACTGCAGAAATGCAAACACAAAGTACACAGATCACTGTAATAGCTCACTCAGTGAGGGTAACAAATATTCAACTGGAATTGATGTTACCTTAAGGTGTTCATCTCTCACTTGTAGCTGGGTCTCTTTGTCCGGATATTGGTCTATGAGCTGCACTACCAGCTGTTCATACTGAGCCAGCTGCTCAGATAAACCAGCCACCAAATACTTACCTGTAGTAGACCTGCAGCTCAGTGCCTGCAGAATAATTGGTCACTATTAATAACTGCATCATAGTGAATCAGACTTTAGAGAAAACAGTATTGAAATATTCAGTGACTTGAGAAGTGCATTAATATGGAATGCATGAAAGCCAATGCATTTTTTAAACAAACGCGCCGCCGACTGTTGGCTAGACTCACCCCACAGGCCTCCCAGGGGACCGAGGTGAAGCCGGATGGCGAGGTCTGCCTGGGCTGAGGGAACCTAAGCAGTGGCGGTGATGGAAGCCTCAGCAGCAACTGCAGCTTCGGCGGTGGCGGGAGCCTCAGCGGCAACGGGAGCCTCAGTGACAACGGGATCCTCAGCGGCAGTGGGGCTTCATGATCGACCCGCAATCATCGTTCAATGAGAGTGGGGGGTGGGGGGAGGGGTGCTAGGGGAAGACAATGGGGATCGGGCGTGAGGGGACTGCCGTGAAGAACAATGGGACTCCGGCGATAATACAAATACAAATTTTGTAAATGCAATGCAACAACAGGAAATTACAAAAATACTTACCTCCGATGATGCAAGGGACTCTTCAATTCCACAAATGCACCTCCACATGATTCTAATTTAAAGTGGCTGCAAAATAACTAATATAATAATTAAATAGAATTGGTACAGAGCAGACAAGCAGAGAAGATTAGTTTAACCGGGCATCAGCCGTGGCACGGACATTGTGGGCCAAAGGGCCTGTTCCTGTGCTGTACTGTTCTATGGTCTATGCTCTTGAGTTTACGTTTAGTTTGTTGTCACGTGTACCGAGGTACAGTGTAAAGCTTTTGTTGCGTGCAGACCAGTCAGCAGAAGGACAATACACGTTTGCAATCGACCCATTTACAGCGCAAGATAAACCCAGCAAAGTCTGATCAAGGATAGTCCAAGGGTCATCAAAGAGGTAGATAATAGTTCAGTGTAGCACTTCCTTATCATTGGATTGGCAATTCTCGCAGATTATGTGTCTATAAACTGACTCAAAAGCAAAGTAACTAAAACTCAAAGTAACTAAAACTCAAAACAAAGAAAACAATGGAATTTTCACTCATAAAATGAGCAGCACAATGGCGCAGCCGGTAGAGCTACTACCTCACAGCACCAGAAACCTTGGTTCAATACGGACATTGGGTACAGTGGAGTTTGAGTGGCTGTGTGGGTTTCCTCCGGGTGTTCCGGTTTCCTCCCACATCCCAAACACATGCAGCTTTTTAGGTTCCGTAAATGGCCTCCATAAAATTGCCACTAATGTGTAGGGAGTGTTTGAAAAAGGGGAAAAACATAGTGTAGCTCTGGGTAATAGAACCCGCGTGATTGACGGGAGGGAGGAGTCACTGAGCACGGGCGGGTGTTCTATTGGCAGTGTTTTTGCTGTAACTATCAGTAACTGTCAGTCTAGCGCCCACACTTGTGGAAGCCACCTTGTAAATTTGGTTCCACTCTCGTTGGCTCGTTGTTTCATTAAAATAAAACAATTCAAGCCAACTTACCGTCTCTGTCTCGCCAAAATAGCCGGTTTTGGGACATAAGACAATAAAACATGCTTGACAATAAAACACTCTTGAACCAGTATGAATGTCGAGACCAACTGGCGCCTGAGCAAGGCGATCCTTTGCGTGCTGGTCTGCATCAGCGTGCAGACTGTAAGAGGTCTGCTGACATCCATTACAATCATTCCACTCTAAAATCTTTATTTACCCTTCACCTGTACACTGTGGATGGTTTGATTGCAATCATGTATCGGCTTTCCTTTACCTGCAGCATGCAATTTCAAGCTTTTCATATGACAATGAACAACTAAACTAAAATCGGTGATCGATGGTCACCATAGAATCACTGGTCCGAAGCGTCTGATTCATGTTGTATCTCTAAACTATATTTAAATTGTTTCAAACCAAGAGCTTGTGAAATTCCTTAATTTCTTTGCTTATGTGATGGAAATCACTTGGAAAACATATGTAATTTTGTGCACACAAGTCTCCACTATAAAATGTCCTGAAACATTTGGCTTCCCACACTCATACAGATATACAGGAGTGAACATCTTATGTAAATCAGCACTACACAAGGTAAGTGTAAAAGAAAATTACAATACCTGTATCGATCCAAATGTCACAATAAATAAAGAAAATTTGATGGTCTTTCCCCAAGAGGACAATTTCCAGATTGAATTTAGCCTTCTGATGACACAAAGAAGGCTATTGTCTACTGCAAGGGGAATTGATTACAAAAGACACGCAGTTTCTGCGGATAGTCGTAACACTTTCCCTGAAAGATCTTTTAAAGGAAAGGTCTCAGAATGTAAAGATGTTAGGAATACCAAGCTGTTCGGGTTAAGTTTGTTCAACTGATAATTGAAATGTGATAAGCCGTGCTCTCTTCTCACTGTTACCACAGTAGATGCAGAAGTGTAAATGTCCCACACTCCCAGTTCAAAAAAAGCTACTGTCCCATCAGGTTGTTGAACTGACCTAACGCTGCCACAGCAACGGAACATTACAGACCATCTCTTGGCAACAAGGCATTGTTTAATTTTCTGAATTCCATTATATAGACAATAGACAATGTCATATGACAATTACCTGAATGGTGCAGGAGCAGGTCATTTGGCCCTTTGAGCCTGCACCACCATTCACTGTGATCATGGTTGATCATCCACAATCAGTATCCCCTTCCTGCCTTCTCCCCATAGGATAGAATATAGATTATTGGAGGTGTTTCAGTTTGTTCCTACATCCAAATAATTTAACACATCAAATTCCTTTAGTCCACTGGAAGTAGATCACCAAACTTCAGAGATTTCCTGCTTCTATCGCCATAATCTCCAAGCACTATGTCATTAATCCTAACATCGATTTCTTTCAATTCCTACCTTCCACACATATAGAAACCTAATAGCCCTGTCCCACAGTGCGAGTTCATTCCAAGAGCTCTCCCGAGTTAAAAAAAAAATCAGACTCATGGTAAGCACGGAGAATGAACGTAGCGGGTATGTCGGAGCTCGGGGACGTGTCTTAGCTCTAATGGCAGGTACTCGGGAAGACTCGCTAACGGCAGGTAATGCACGGGAAGACTCGTGAAGATTTTTCAACATGATGAAAAATGTCCACGAGAGCCCCGAGTTCCGACGATTGGCCAGTATCGTAAATCTCCGAGTTCGAATCAGGGCAAACTCGGGAGAACTCTTGGAATGAACTCGTACCGTGGGACAGGCCTTTAATTGTGCCCTCCATTGTAGAGATAGAACTGAACAGCATTTAATTATTCTGCAATTTATTTGTTTCCAACCAGGGTTTCTAACCAAGAGACTTATTTTTGTTTTCAATTACATTTCATCAGAACTGGAAGCTATAAAACAAGCTTATATTTCTCACTTTTTCCCAGTTCTCATGAAAAGTTGTTGACCTGAGATGTGAACTATGTTCCTCTCGGCACAAATGAAAGTGAGTAGCTCCAACATTTTCTGCTTCTCTGCAGCCATCAGGCTATTAAACAATACAACCTCCAAATAAGACCTGAGCTACATCGACTTCAGAGCAGCGGTTTCGTTTTTTTGCACTATTATTGTTTGTTGGTTAATTTTATGTTTGTGTACATATGCAAATGTATATATGTGTGTGAGAGAGAGCAAGAGAGAGATCCCACATAGGAGATGCTCCATCGTCCTCTGAGGCAGATAATTCCACAGACTCACAACTCTCTGTGATAAAAAGTGTTTCCTCCTCTGTGTTCTAAATGCTTTACCCCTTATTCTTAAAATGTGGCCCCTGGTTATGGACTTCCCCAACATTGGGAACATTTTTCCTGCCTCCAGCGTGTCCAAACTTTAATAATCTTATACGTTTCAATAAAATACCCTCTCATTCTTCTAAACTCCAGAGTATACAAGCCCAGCCGCTCCATTCACTCAGCAAATGACAGTCCTGCCATCCCGAGAATTAACCTTGTAAATCTATGACACAATGCTGGGTGGAAGTGTGAACTGTGAGGATACTATGGTCCCCTAATTTGAGGAAGGAAATTCTTGCTGCTGAGGGACTGCAGCATAGATTTACAAGGTTAATTCCCGGGATGGCGGGATTGTCATATGCTGAGAGAATGGAGTGGCTGGAATTGTATACTCTGTAGTTTAGAAGGATGAGAATGGATCTTATTGAAACATATAAGATTATTAAAGGTTCGGACACGCTAGAGGCAGGAAACATATTCCCGATATTGGGGGAGTCCAGAACCAGTGGCCACAGTTTAAGAATAAGGAGTAAGCCATTTAGAACGCAGACAAGGATACATTTTTTCTCAGAGAGTTGTGAGTCTGTGGAATTCTCTGCCTCAGAGGACGATGGAGATTGTTCTCTGAATACTTTCAAGAGAGAGCTAGATAGGGCTCTTAAAGCTAGCAGAGTCATGTATATGGGGAGAAGGCAGGAACAGGGTACTGATTGGGATTGAACAGCCTTGATCACATTGAATGGCAGTGCTGGCTCAAAGGGCCGAATGGCCTACTCCTGCACATTGTCTATTGTCTCAGCAGGATAGACAGCATTTCTGGAGGGAAGGAATTGGTTATGTTTCAGCTCGAGACCCTTCTTCACACATATCAAGAGTCAAGAGTGTTTTTTTGTCATATGTCCCAGATAGGACAATGAAATTCTTACTTGCTGCAGCACAACATAATACATAATGGGAGAAGAAGAAAAAATTCAGTGTGTGTATGCACATGCACACATACACAATAAATAGCAAATATAGTGCAATAATAGTAATAGTTTGTTGCAGTTCAGAGCTTATTTGTTGTCGTGTTTAATAGCCTGATGGCTGTAGGGAAGAAGCTGTTCCTGAACTTGGACCTTAGTTTTCAGACTCCTGTACCTTCTTCCCGATGGCAATGGTGAAATGAGTGTGTGGCCAGGATGGGTCTTTGATGATGTTGGCTGCCTTTCTGTGGCAGTGATCTCGATAGATCCCTCCGATGGTGCGGAGGTCAGAGCCGGTGATGGCCTGGGCAGTGTTTACAACTTTTTGATTCCCTCTCCTGGCAATCACTGCCATGAAGGCCACGCCCCTTCTGGTGGGAGGGACTATAAAACCCGGAAGTGTGGGCGTGGCTCAGTCTATCTACAAGATGGCGAGGGAGAGGTCACAACTCTCTGTCTGAGCTGGGAAACTACAGAACACTGTAAGTCTGCAATGTACTTGAATAAATGATTTGTTAGCCCTTAATGAAAATGAAATGAGTTGTTTGGCCTGTTCTGTGCTTGAAACAGCAATGTCAATGGAAATGAAGTGAAAATGCAATGAGCTGTTTGGCTTGAGCCTGCCCTGTGCTTGAAAGTGCAATGGCAATGGAAATGAAGTGAAAATGCAATGAGCTATTTGGCTTGAGCCTGCCCTGTGTTGGAAGTGCAATGGCAAAGGAAGTGAAGTGAAAATGTAATCAGCTGTTTGGCTTAGGCCTGGCCTGTGCTTGAAACTGCAATGGCAATGAAAATGAAGTGAAAATGCAATCAGCTGTTTGGCTTGGGCCTGCCCTGTGCTTGAAACTACAATGGCAATGGAAATGAAGTGAAAATGCCATAAATTGTTTGTCTTCGCCTGCCCTGTGCTTAAAACTGCAATGGCAATGGAAGTGAAATGAAAATGCAATGAGCTATTCAGCCTGCCCTGAGCTTGAATCTGCAATGCAATTGGAAATGAAATGAAATTAGTTGTTTGCCCTGCCTGAAACCACCAATTTCGGCCCACAAGGCCCCTATTAGTCGAGAAACTAGTCCCTTTAGCCCCAAATGCCCTTATTAGCCCAGGAGGAGCATTTAGGCCCGTGCCAGGCCAGGAAAAGTCCAGAAAAATTGTCTTTCACTGAGAATCTGCTCAGATTTGTTTAAAGAGCTCATTCGGCCCATCAGGCATGTACTAGCCCAGGCTCATCAGTAAGTATTCTCCCTGCAAGTATTAAACCTCACCCCAGTATTTTTCTCCCTCCCTTCATTTGCTCCCCGTGAGATCCAGGCCAGGATATCGTTTCCTCCTTTATTGCTGTGATTAATATTAAAGTTCTGATCTTGAGAATATCACATTTTTGAATTTTAAAGCAGTCTGGGTGTTTATTACTATTTCCATCACAACGGTTAATTTTGTAATTAGCTACTTAATTAGGTAATTAACTAATTATATACTTTAATTTCAGTCCATCAAAGTAAGATGCATATATATAATATTTTTACACAATATGTTAAAAATTCAGGTAGTTACGTGATTTGGATGACAAACTTAAACAAAAAAGCACTTTGGCCCACAGCCTAAAACAGGGAATTATAGACCAGGAGATGTTATAGCAGTGCATCTGGAAAGCAGTAACAGGATCGGTCAAAGCCAGCATGGATTTATGAAGGGGAAATCTTCCTTGACTAACCTTCTGGAATTTTTGAGGATGTAACAAGTAGAATGGATAAGGGAGAGCCAGTGGATGTGGTGCATTTGGACTTTCAAAAAGTCTTTGACAAGGTCCCACACAAGAGATTAGTATGCAAAATAAGAGCACATGCTATTGGGGGTAGGGTATTGACATGGATAGAGAACTGGTTCGCAGACAGAATGCAAAGAGTTGGAATTACCAGGTCCTTTACATAATGACACACAGTGACTAAAACTCAGTGCTGGGACCCAATTTATTTACAATATAAATGATTTAGACAAGATAATTAAATGTGACATCTCCAAGTTTGCAGATGACACAAAGCTGGGTGGCAGCATGAGCTGCGATGAGGATGCTATGAGGCTGCAGGGTGACTTGGATTGGTTGGGTGAGTGGGCAGATGCATGGCAGATGCAGCATAATGTGGATAAATGTGAGGCCATCCTTTTTGGTGGCAAGAACAGAATGGCAGATAATTACCTGAATAGTATCAGATTAGGAAAAAGGGAGGTGCAACGAGACCTGGGTGTGCTTGTACACGGGGCCTCTGAGAGGAATTTTATCAGTGGGTACAAAGTTTCTTTCGGGCCCCGTCCCTTCTCCATTAGTCATCCTGTTTTTATCCACTGCCGGTTTACACCATGAGCTGTAGCCTGAAAGACAAAAAGGGGTATGGAAGATGAGAGAGGGGTGGAATGGAGCGCTCTGTTAATTTTCTGCATTTGAGGCCTCATGCTCCTATACTCCCTCCATGATGAATATAAATTAAATAAAATGATCAGAAAGAAGAAAGCACATTTGTTTTGAACATCTTTTTTATGCTACAATACTGATAAAGAGGAAGAATTCACACAAAATAAATCTGTATTTCAAAGCAGATCAGATCATGAAAAGACATAATTATTTACTTTAATAAAGAGCTTTCCTGGCCTTTTTTTGTGAAAATTTTTGATCACAGCACAAAAATGTATTGTTGTGGCAATGATTGGTTCAATACTTAGCCTGGCTAAATCCACAAGACATTTCTGAGACATTGTAGAAACATAGAAAATAGGTGCAGGAGTAGGCCATTCGGCCCTTCGAGGCTGATCATCCAACTCAGTATCCTGTACCTGCCTTCTCTCCATACCCCCTGATCCTTTTAGCCACAAGGGCCACATCTAACTCCCTCTTAAATATAGCCAATGAACTGGCCTCAACTACTTTCGGTGGCAGAAAATTCCACAGATTCACCACTATCTGTGTAAAAAATGTTTTTTCTCATCTCGGTCCTAAAAGATTTCCCCCTTATCCTTAAACTGTGACCTCTTGTTCTGGACTTCCCCAACATCGGGAACAATCTTCCTGCATCTAGCCTGTCCAACCCCTTAAGAATTTTGTAAGTTTCTATAAGATCCCCCCTCAATCTTCTAAATGCTAGCGAGTACAAGCCGAGTCTATCCAGTCTTTCTTCATATGAAATCCTGACATCCCTGGAATCAGTCTAGTGAACCTTCTTTGGACTCCCTCTATGGCAAGAATGTCTTTCCTCAGATTAGGAGACCAAAACTGTACGCAATACTCCAGGTGTGGTCTCACCAAGACCCTGTACAACTACAGTAGAACGTCCCTGTACTCCTATACTCAAATCCTTTTGCTATGAATGCTAACATACCATTCGCTTTGTAGACCTTAATTGTAGACCTTAAATAATTCTTAGTCAGCTTGAGGTTGCTAAATGACCTCTCTGCAGAAGCTACTGTGGCTGGAATTGTTAATAGTATTATTAAGCTAACACAAACATTTGGAAACAGGTCACCAAGTGTATACTCTGTTAACAAGTTCAACAGATCTAATGTTTTAACAGTGCATTTACAAAATTCACCCTACCACTAACACACACACTCAGACACACATTCACTCACCCACTCACACACACCCGGTCACACTCACACCCACTCCCTACTCACCCACACCCACTACAGAACAAGTGGTCACCGTTTAAGGATCCAGAACTAGGGGTCACAGTTTAAGGATAAGGGGGAAATCTTTTAGGACCGATATGAGAAAACTCACTCCCAAACCCATTCACACCCACTCACTAACACTCCCACACCCACTCACAAACACACCCACACACTCACAACCACACTAAATCACCCACCCCCACTCATCCACACTAACTCACTCACATCCACTCACTAACACACCCACACCCACTCACTCACACCCACTCACTCACAACCACACTCACTCACACCCACTCACTAACACACACACACCCACTCACTCACTCACTCACTCACACCACCCACTCACTAACACACACACCACTCACTAACAGCCACACTAAATCACCCACACCCTCACTCACTCACCACACACTCACTCACACCCACTCACTAACACACACACACCCACTCACTCACAGCCACACTACATCACCCACACCCACTCACCCACTCCCACACACACACTCACTCACAACCACACTAAATCACCCACACCCTCACTCACTCACACCCACTCACTCACTCACACCCACTCACTCACTCACACCCACTCACTAACACACACACACACACACTCACAGCCACTCACACACACACACGCACACACACACACACTCACAGCCACAACCACTCACACACACCCACTCACTCACAGCCACACACACACACACACCACACTCACACACACACACACTCACACCCACACTCACACCCACACCCACACCCACACACACAGACACACACACACACACACACACACCCACACACACCCACACCTACCCACACCTGTGAGATATATGGTTTGTGCTCACAATCACTACTCAGATACTAAATCGTGGAAACAAGAAATGCTTTATTTGCGAGTCTGCAGAATCGGGTGCCTCTCCAAGTTGAGACACCCCGAGCAAAGGAAAAACGTCTATTTTTATACAATTCAGTATACAGTCTTTATTGATCGGACGCCTCCCCTTCTGACCCCTTCCAATCAGGGTACCGAGGTTCACAATCTTCCAACCCTCCCCTCCGTGCGTCATCAATCATTCCCTCTCCTCCCACATCATACATCGCATGTACATTTAAATTAGGTTCTTTGTCATGAGGGGCGTAAAGTTAATATTCATTTATTTAATTAAGCATGCTCAGTAGCTGTTGCCCTTACCTACTTAATTGCCTTTGACCTAAAGAATAGCTTCTGTGTTGTCAGCTACATTCCTTACCTCATCTTGTTATTCTACAATGTTATCAACAGCTCTGAAGGTCTGACAGTTTGTTCGAATCACAAGGTTGGTGATTCCAACTTCTCGGCCCATCACAAGGTCGGTGACTTCAATCACTTGGCCCCTCACAATGATGGTGGTTTAATCATCTTATCCCTCACAATCCTCCCTTTTTCTTTTGCTACGCATCCTGTATTAAACCCCATTCCTAGACTTCCTGCTGTTCCAAAGCTAATAACATTCTTTTTATCTCTCTTTCCTCTGGGTCCTCTCTCGGCCTCATTATCATTATCTTCTGGACGCCCCCTTTCTCCCCCATGGGGACTACAACTGCCTGCATTTGGCTTATACTTCTAGTTATAAGAACCCTGAGACATGGTATACAACAGGGGATAATGATCAATGCAGCTAATGCCCATAAAATCACCAGTCCCACCGCTTTCCACCAGGCTCCTCCTAAGATGTAATCCCACCATCCTGCTCCCATGATTGTGTTCCATCTCTGTACCGGGACATGTGCTATTTTTCTGATTCCTTCTGATATATCCATTACTGCTTGTCCGTTGTCATCTATGTTTAGGCAGCAATTAGAGAGGTTGAATTTTCCGCATACTCCTCCCTCTTCGGCTAGTAAGTAGTCTAAGGCCAAACGGTTTTGGTATATCGCTGTTCTCATCTGTGTCTGCTGCTTCGCCAACATCTCTAGTGCAGATGCAGTCTGGTTAGTAATTACTTCCAGCACTGCCTGTAGTCTTATGATCCGATTTAACATATACACTGGGGTCCGGTAGCCCCAGGATCCGTCCTGTGCCCAAGTGGCTGGTCCATAATATGAGATGATTCTTGCAGGTGGCCACTCATCATTTTCCCATTTTCCGATGTCCATTCTTCTCTTCGTTCGGTGTAGATCGTCAAAGATGGGTGTTCTTAGCGACCGCCCCTCCTCAGTGGTCAACAGAAAAAAAACCCTGGTTGTACCAGTCCAATTAAACAAGTCCCACTCCATTTTTCTGGCAATACCGAGTATGCCTTGTGTCCGCATATCCATAACAGTCCTTCAGGGGCCGGTCCACTAGAGGTAACATTGTTCCATATGTCCTGCAACACTGGGATTCCCTGGTAAGGGTTGTTCCCGGTGCAATTCCATAATCCAGTCGATTCGCTTCCATCAGTCTTCATCCAGATAGTATAGTTTCCTTCATCCTTTACAGTGGGATACCATTGAGGTTCCTCTGGCCACCACACTCGGGATTGATTTGGCCACTGGGTGATGATGCGCTGGCAGGGGCTGCTGCCTACTAGGATGGCATCCTTTGCCCAGGGCCTGGCGATACACTCAGTTCCAACCGGGGTGTGTGTCAGGACCCATTCCTGGGGACATCGATCTCTTCCCACCGTCAAATTCCACTTTATCAGGTCCCATACCTCAATGATAGATCCTCTCCATGGCCAGCGTGAGCTCATCAGTGGTCCTCCACAAACCCAACAGTTAGTCACATTCAGGGTTCTGGCTATCCGGAGGGCCAAGTCCACAAACAGGTTTCTCCCCACTTCCGGGATCTCAATCTGCTGCTTTATTTCATCATACATAGTCTGGTGCAGTTGAGGCTGGGAAGGTGGGGGAAATTTGTTGACTACTGCTTCTGCTAACTTCCCTATCACTACCTCCTTAATTTTGTCTAATGTTTCCTCCCTGGCTCGGGAAGGGATGCCTAACTGTCCTCTCTTGGTCATGCAGACCCATTTCTCCCCTTTTGGGCAGGTAATGTGCCCAAAACTTCCTCCGTCCCTTATTTTCTACTACATAATACCCCCTCCTCCCCGTCCTGACAAACAGCTCTAGTCCTTAGGTCGTAGCAATCATCACTTACATGGGAATGATAGGTAAATGATCTGGTTGTTCGCCCTCCATATCTGATAGGATGGTAGCACTTATCACAGTTATTAACACTTCTTATAATGGTTACATACATAGTTAGTAATACTACAACTGCTCCTTTCATGCTGTTAGTTTCATACACTTATTTCTTACTGAAAGTTAATGCCAGGGGCTTATTCCCTGGTTTTACCGTCCACTGATCGTCTTTCTCAGGAACTGACGGCGGGTCAACGGGTCCTTTAACCCGGGTCGCATGTGTCCACCCTTTTTCTTTTGTGCGTACTGCTGTCTCCGTTGTCAGCAATGCCAGGTATGGGCCAGTCCACCGGGGCTGCAGTTTCTCCTCCTTCCAACTTTTAATCAGTACCCAGTCACCGGCCTTTATAGCGTGTATTGGAAAGTCGAGTGGTGGACTTTGTGCCAACAGTCCTTTTATTTTTAATTCTGTAAGGGAACGAGACACTGCCAGTAAATAGTTCCTCAGGAACACATCGCTGCCTTCGAAGGTCGGCGTGCCCTCTACCTTTCCAAGATAGGGCAGCCCAAACAACATTTCGTAGGGAGACACCGCAATATCTTTACAGGGTGCCGTTCGTATTCTTAATAATGCAATTGGTAAACACTTAGTCCAGGGTAGTCTGGTTTCCTCCATTAACTTAGTTATCTGTGTTTTAAGGGTTGCATTCATCCTTTCCACTCGCCCAGAACTCTGGGGGTGCCAGGGTGTATGCAATTTCCAATTTATTCCCAAGGTACTGCAAACCAACAGGTGAACCTTAGAGGCAAAATGTGTTCCTCGGTCGGAATCTATGGATTCGATGACCCCGTATCGGGGAATGATTTGTTCTAATAATATCCGGGTTACTGCCTGAGCGGTGGCATTTATCGTGGGAAATGCTTCCACCCACCTGGTGAAATGGTCTACAACTACTAGGAGGTACTTCCACCTTTGTATTCTTGGAAGTTCTGTAAAATCTACCTGTATTCTCTGGAAGGGTCTTATAACCAATTGTTGTCCTCCACCAGGGACAGCTCTCATTACCTTCTTGTTAACCCTCTGACATAACACACAACCGGAGACTGTCTGCTTAGCCAAAGTATAGATACCTCGGCAAGCGTAGGTCCGTAGTAGTGTGTCACACAGGGCCTGCGCTCCCCAATGTGACTGGGAGTGCAGTTGTGTCATCAAATCCCGAGTTAATCCTTTGGTTAACATTTGTTTCCCATCCGGCGTCCACCACCTCCCATCAGTGGAACGCCGAGCCCCTAACTCATTCATTTTATCCTCCTCCTCCTGGGAGAATACAGGTATCTTTCCTACTCCTTCCCTTAATGGTATTAAAGACAACATCCTCACTGTTCCTTCTGTCGCTGCCTTTTGGCGCTCGTCTGCCGCTTCATTTCCCCTTGCTTCTAATGAGTTCCCCTTTTGGTGTCCCGCCACATGGACCACCGCTATCCTTTCTGGCAAATGTAATGCTTCCAGCGCCTTCTCAATTAATTGCTCATGTGCCAACTCCTTTCCCTCTTGCTGTAATCATCCCCCTTTCTTTCCATATTCTCCCAAACGTGTGCACTACTCCAAATGCATATTTGGAGTCGGTGTACACCGTTCCTTCCTTCCCCTCCAACAATTCTAACGGCCCGTATTAAGGCATACAATTCACATGACTGAGCCGACCAACTACCTGGCAACCTGCCCGCCTCCACTCCTTCAAATCCTTCTCCTCCTATTATGGCATACCCACTATATCTTTTTCCATTTATACAGCGGGAAGAACCGTCTATAAACCACCTTTCTCCCTCTACCAGAGGCTGCTCCTCCAAATCCTCCCTGCTCTTGGTCTGTAGTTCTATAACTTCGCTACAGTAGTGTTCTGGTCTCTGCCCTTCCTGCTCGTCGTCCGCCGAGTATAAAAACTGGGAAGGGTTTAAATTCTTATCGGTCAGAATGGTCAAATCGTCTTTTTCCATAAGTATCACTTCGTACTTTAGGATCCTGGAGTCAGTCAACCACCGGTTGGACTTCTGAGTTAGTATTGTCCGGACCGTGTGGGGAGTGGATACTACCAGGTCACCTCCAAATGTCAATTTTCTACTTTCTTCCACTAATATTGCTGTTGCTGCGACCGCTTGAATACATACAGGCCACCCTCGTGATACCGGATCCAAGAGTTTAGAAAGGAATGCGACTGGCTGTCGCTTCCCTCCTCTCTTTTGTGTCAGTACCCCCAACGCAATTCCATTCTCCGCATTAACAAAGAGATGGAATGGTTGATCGATGGACGGGAGGGTCAGTACCGGTGCGGTGATCAGGCTATTCTTTATTTCTCCAAATCTCTGTTCGTCCTCAGAATCCCATTGTACTTTATCAGTCTCCTCACACAATTTATCATACAAGAACTTGACTTGTCGGGTGTAATTGTCTATCCATAATCTACAGTATCCAATTAACCCGAGAAACTTCCTGATTTCTTTTTTGTTCCTTGGCATCGGCAGCCCGGTGATCCCAGCTATTCTTTCGGGGTTTATTCTCCTTTTCCCGTCACTAATCAGGTGTCCTAGATATTTAACCTCCTGTTCTACAAATTGTAGTTTATTTTTGGACACTCTCAATCCCTTTTCCCCTAAAAAGTTTAAGAGGGTTATGGTTGCATCCCTTACTGGCTCTTCTTCTCCGCCTGAGAGTAACAAATCATCTACGTACTGCAATAATTGTGTCCCATAGGTCCTGGGAACATCCTCTAATACTTGTTCTAATATTTGCCCGAACAGGTTCGGGGATTCAGTAAATCCCTGAGGGAGCACAGTCCATCGATACTGTTGCTTCCTCAGTGTGTCTGGGTTTTCCCACTCGAATGCAAAGAGGTCTCTACTTTCCTCAGCCAGGGGGCAGCTCCAAAAGGCGTCTTTCAGATCTACCACACTGAACCACCTATGGTTAGGGGGTATACGTCCCATTATGGTATAAGGATTTGGGACTACCGGGTGTCGAGCCCTAACTACCCTATTCAATTCTCTTAGGTCCTGGACCAGTCGGAACGTTCCGTCAGTCTTTCTTACAGGGAGTATTGGCGTGTTGTAGGGGGACATACAACTCTCCAATACTCCATCCTTCAGTAAGTTTTCTATAATTGGCTGCAGCCCTTTCCTTCCTTCCATTGAAATCGGATACTGTCTTACTTGTACTACTTCACTTCCTTCTCGCAAGGCTATCCTCAGAGGTGGTATTCTTAGCCCTCCCCTATTTCCCTCTCTTGCCCACACCTGTGAGACTATTCTTTCTTCATCTTCGGTCGTCAATTTATATAGTTGTACTATAATCTGTCCACCTACGGGAGCTGTGCCCATTCCTAATTGAACTTGTAAGTCCCTTCCCATCAGATTTATTCCTGCCTGGGGCACCAGGATTAAGTCTTCCATGACCTCTCGATTTTCATATCTTACCATTACTCCTTCTATCTCGGGAACTGTCCTTACCTTTCCCCCTACTCCAGAGATTTTGACTTGCTTTTCCCCTAATCCCATTCCCTCCGGTATCTTGGTTACACTTGATCTTTCCGCCCCTGAGTCCACCATAAATACCGTGTCTTCTCCTTGGGGACCTAATTTTAAGTTTACCAAGGGTTCCCGTGTACGTCCTACACACCCCAAGGAGGGGAACCCCTGACCCCCCTATTCCTCCATCAGTGTGTACGATTGTACTTCATGCCTTATCTTTGGACATTCTCTTTTAAAGTGTCCTTCTTTGTGACAATGATAACACCGGGATGGCCCGGTGCGCCATCCCCCTGATCCTTGTTCTTTATTTCCCGGGGGCTCCCAACCTTGGTCCCTCCATTCACCCCTTCCTCTTCCTCTTCTTTGAAAGTTTGGGGTCCCTGGTTCTCGCCCCCCCTCACGGGAGGAGCAGATGCCCTGACCACGGGGGTTCCTTGGGTTGGGTTCCAACGCCACTTATTTCTCAATCCGACAACTCTTCGGATGTCTCAATAAGCCAGACGCACACCTCACCGCCCCCCCCCCCCCTCACCCCATCCGTGCAACATCCGCCCCAATGGACTATCAGGCGGAATGTGCGGCTCTTCACCAGTTTGAGCCTTTTTCCCCGGGCCCTTACTTTGCCCGTTCCGGTTACCCATCCCTGTCAGACCTTTTCCCATCCAACAGAACCCAATCGCCCGAGTAATACTTAATGGTCAATATTCTTACCCGAGTCCTGTGCACAGAAATTGCTCGATTGATTGATCCCTTTCACCGGATTCCCTCTTGTTTCCAGAGTCTCTTGTCCGAATATCACTCGCTCAAACCGCTGACGGCAAGCAAGGAGATCAGAGACTGCTGAAATCAGCAGGGTGCACCTTCCCTTCCTTTCGTGCCTCCGTCAAGCGGCCGGAGTGGCAATCCCGGACGAGCCCCCAACTTGTGAGATATATTGTTTGTGCTCACAATCACTACTCAGAGACTAAATCGTGGCAACAAGAAATGCTTTATTTGCGAGTCTGCAGAATCGGGTGCCTCTCCATGTTGAGACACACCGAGCAAATGAAAACCGTCTATTTTTATACAATTCAGTATACAGTCTTTATTGATCGGACGCCTCCCCTTCTGACCCCTTCCAATCAGGGTACCGAGGTTCACAATCTTCCAACCCTCCCCTCCGCGCGTCATCAATCATTCTCTCTCCTCCCACATCATACATCGCATGTACATTTAAATTAGGTTCTTTGTCATGAGGGGCGTAAAGTTAATATTCATTTAACCTTTTAAGCATGCGCAGTATCTGTTGGCCTAACCTACTTAATTGCCTTTGACCTAAAGAATAGCTTCTGTGTAGTCAGCTACATTCCTTACCTCATCACGTTATTCTACAATATTATCAACAGCTCTGAAGGACCGTAACAGTTTGTTCGAATCACAAGGTTGGTGATTCCAACTGCTCGGCCCATCACAAGGTCGGTGACTTCAATCACTCGGCCCCTCACAATGGTGGTGGTTTAATCATACTATCCCTCACAATTTGATCATTAATTGTGTCACTGATAAACACTGGGGATTTGCACCGTCTCCTGTCTCTCTGTGTCCCTCACCCTCACTCTCTCTCATCTCCAGGCTGGACAGTGTCGGTCTCAGATTCTGGAGCTGAGGATCTTGCCTCCGCTCTCAGTACAAACCCCTCACTGACGGAGCTGGAGCTGAGTGGGAATAAACGGGGAGATTCCGGCGTGAAACTGGTGTCTGCGGCTCTGAGGAACCCGCACTGTAAAAAACAGAGGCTGTGGTAAGTCCCAGACTGTGAGAGATTGTGTTTACACTCACTGGGTGTCTGACAATGAACATTAATATGATCAGTAATTGTGTCACTGATAAACACTGGGGATTTGCACCGTCTCCTGTCTCTCTGTGTCCCTCACCCTCACTATCTCTCATCTCCAGGCTGGACAATGTCGGTCTCACATATTCTGGAGCTGAGGATCTCGCATCGGCTCTCAGTACAAACCCCTCACTGACGGAGCTGCGGCTGGGACACAACTCCCTCACTGACCAATGTGTCCCCAATCTCCGCCGCCTCATACTGACCCACACGAGTCTGGAGCTGATCAGGTGAGTGTTTGTGTTAATGTTTAATGTGATCAAATAACAGGAGATCCGCGATCTTCTTCTGTGATTTTGTTCAGTAAATGTTGTTGAAATATTAACCCCAGTCCCGGTTATTGACACTGTTGTTTCATCTGTTTATTTCCTCTTTATTCCTCAACTTGTTTCAGTCTGGAGAAGAATAAGTTCAGTGGAGACGGACGGAACCAGCTGAAGAGTCTGCAGGGAATCAGAACCGGACTGAGTGTGGACGTGTGAACATCTCTGGGTGTGAATGTCACCGCCCTGGGGACCGGAATATTGTTGGCCGATTCCCCGCCCTCCCCTTTAAAAGGCCGCCCTCCCCTTTAACGCCCGCCCTCCCCTTTAAACGGCTGCCCTCCCTTTAATCGGCCGCCCTCCGCTTTAAACGGCCGCCCTCCCCTTTAACGGCCGCCCTCCCCTTTAAACGCCGACGCTTCCCGGGCCGGTTGGGCGGGGATGTCAGAGGTGACCCTACCTGCTGTCACCTGACCCGGGTACGCGGCGCTGCTGCTGACGCTGGATATCCGGTGCTGCCCCCCAGTGAGGGGACGGGGGAATTACAGCGGGACCTGCTGGATCCCGGATATGACTTTATCATCAGCGGCCCCCGCTCCTGCTGTGGATTGATGGTGACAACAGCAGCACGCTGCTTGATGCTGCCGGCGCCGACGGTGGCTGCCACGTTGTACTGCTCCTTGATGTTCATGTTGTCACTTGCGGGTGGAGCACCAAGGCAAATTCCTTGTATGTGAACACTTGGCCAATAATCTTCTTCATTCATTCATTGTTCAAACTGTTCATTCACACAGCAATGTCTGTTACTGCTTTACCGTCTGTAAATGAAACGTAAATGGTTTATTATAGTTTAATACTTGTAAAGTTTCTTGATGTCCACGTTGCTAATATTTGCTGAAATCAATAAACATTTGCCAATTCCACATTTCCTGTCGGATTGTTGATGATTTGAGCAGAAATAGGCGACATTCCCACCTGTGTCCACTCTTTATTCACTCCGTTCTCCCCCTCCACTCCCACACCTTTCTCCTCCCCTTTCTCTGTCCGTTTACCCTCCAGTTTTCTACTTCTACCTTATCCTGATCAACCTGTCCCTGCTCCTGCACCCTGCCTCGTATCCCCCCCCCCCGCCTGCTCCCCATCCCACTCCCTCTCATGTTGCCATCCTGCCCCCGCTCCTGCACCCTGCCTCGTATCACCCCCTCCCCCCGCCTGCTCCCCATCCCACTCCCTCTCATGCTCCCATCCTGCCCCCCCACCGCCTGCTCCCCATCCCACTCCCTCTCATGTTCCCATCCTGCCCCTGCTCCTGCACCCTGCCTCGTATCACCCCCCCCTCCTCTGCCTACGCTCTACCCTGTCATGTTACCTCCTCCTCGCCTGCATTCCGTCTCCCTCTCCTTCCCACCCTCCTTCCCCCTCTCCTACCGTCCTCCTTCCCACACGCCTTTTCGCTCCACACTCTCCCTCTCCCTCTCTCCTTTAATGGTCCCCAACTATAATTAGCGGATTGTGCCTCCAATTAATTATTTGTTGGTCAACACTCCCACCCAGTGGTGTCCCGCCTCAATGACAGGTTCCCTGTATTTTGTCCACAACACCTTTTATTCACGTTCATAAAAGAAAGGAGCCTCCAAATACGAGACTATCTGAAATCATATACCCAAGAATATCATTCTTTGTTGCCAGACACACGAGACGAATGTATGAATAGAAACTCGGTGTCAAACAAGTTAATATCATATCTGTATAACACACTTTTAAATATAGAAACCCCATTGTCAGAAGTAATTAGAAGAGCTTGGGAAGATGAGCTTATCCTAAAACATTTTAAAGACAGATGGGAGGAAAACCTATATATACACAACTGTTTGATGAACATTAGGCATTCGTTAATCAATTTAAAATACTGTACAGACTCTATTATTCAAAGTCCAAACTGAATAATATCTTTCTAAATGTATCACCTATTTGCGATAAATGTCTTCTTCAGGAAGCAACTATAACCCATTCCTGTGTCTCTTGTATAAAGTTACATAACTTCTGGAAACACTGAAAATAAAATTGGACCCCCACACGGAACTGATCAATCTAGGTACTTCAGAAGCCTGTACTGAGCTATCTCTATTTCAAAGACGTTTCCTTCAGGTATACTGGGAAAATCAGGTTGGTACTGGACCCCAAGAAAGGGACTTTGTGGAGTGCCTCCGTGATGGATTCTTAGAGCAGCTTGTATTGGAGCCAACCAGGGAGAAGGCAATTCTGGATTTAGTGTTATGTAATGAACCGGATTTGATAAAGGACCACGTGGTTAATGAACCATTAGGAGGCAGTGACCATAACATGGTCAGGTTTAATCTACAATTGGAGGGGGAGAAGGGTAGATTGGAGATGTCAGTGTTACAGTTGAATGAAGGTGACTATGGGGCCATGAGGGAGGAGCTGGCCAAAGTTGACTGGAAAGATACACTAGCAGGGATGACAGTGGAACAACAATGGCAGGTATTTCTAGGAATAATACAGAAGGTACAGGATCAGTTCATTCCTAGGAGGAAGAAATATTCCAAGGGGTGAAAGGGACGACCATGGCTGACAAGGGACGTCAGGGACAGTATAAAAATTAAAGCGAAGAAGTACCACGTGGCAAAGATGAGCGGGAAGCAAGAGGATTGGGTAATGTTTAAAGAACAACAGAAGATAACTAAAAAGACAATACGGGGAGAAAAGATGAGGTACGAGGGTAAGCTAGACAAGAATATAAAGCAGGATAGTAAAAGCTTCTTTAGGTATGTGAAGAGGAAAATATTAGTTAAGACCAAATAATCTGCCCCCTTATTTTTGCCGCCAAAGTGGATAACCTCACATTTATCTGAATGCACTGAGGTCTAGTTTGGGCGAAAACATAGAAACCTAGAAAATAGGTGCAGGAGTAGACCATTCGGCCCTTCGAGCCTGCACCATTCGCCATTCAATATGATCATGGCCAAAGCAAATATTGGAATTGCTGCTTCGTGTTTAGAAAATATATCTCAATGTTCAAGATTCATCTTTGTTGTAATGAAGGTCTGAGTAGGAAATGTTGAATTTCTTACTTTTCAGTTACCTGTGGTGAGCAACCTCCTCCATTGCCAGGGCAACAGTGGTGCAGGAAACATTACACATTGTGTAGGAAGCAACTGCAGATGCTGGTTTAAATCGAAGGTAGACACCAAATGCTGGAATAACTCAGCGGGACATGTTTGGAGAGAAGGAATGGGTGACATTTTGTGTCTAGATCCTTTTTCAGACCTTACACATTGTTATCTTACTCTGACCGCTGCCCTTTAGTAGAGAGAGTTCAGCTTTTGGAGCTGATGCAGTAGAATAATAGTGGGAGAAGAACAAGCGTTGCCTTCATCTTCTGTGGAACAGGGTTGTATACAGCTCAATGCTAAAAGTGTGAATGAATTGATGGAGTGAATGTGAATGCTCCATTTAAAAAAAAGAAATGCACTGAGGTCTAGTTTGGGAGAAAGCAAACATTGGAATTGCTGCTTCGTGTTTAGAAAATATATCTCAATGATCTAATGCTTTTTAAATGAAATCATTCCATAGCAGTAATTATGTATTGATTAAAATCAAAAGAAGTGCAGATTACATTTGTAATGAAAAACAGAAGATGCTGGAAGCACTCTTGGATCAGGCAGCTTTTGTGGGCAGGACCAGTTCTGATGAATGGTCTGTTTTCTATCTGGAAGGTTAACTGTTTCTTTCCGCAGATGCTGCCTATTGTTCCTTCATATACATGTCTTGGTCACTGCTGCTGTGCAAGAAAATGGCAGATAGCTGTGCCTGGCAATGTCCCACATAGCAATGGGATCATGAATATGTTATGTGCTTAGTTCAGGAAAGAGGTTTGGTTAAAAGATGTTATAGGGAAATAGCAGGGGGATTCCTTTCGTCAACGAGGTGATTTCAGGATAAGAGGTTTACCCATTTAATTCTGAGCTAGATTTTTCAGGCATGATATTGGAGGATTAGTACATATCCCCAGACGGACTGGATCACTGCCATTCACCTGCCATTGCAACAGGTCCAGGACAAATGCCTTCTCGTTGGAAATGCACTCGCCCATGAAATATATGGATATCAATCATAGAAAATATGTGCAAGGGTAGGCCATTCGGCCCTTTGAGGCAGCATCATGGCTGATCATCTAAAATCAGTACTGCGTTCCTGCTTTCCCCCATATCCCTTTATCCCGTTAGACCTAAGAGCTAAATCTAACTCTCTCTTGAAAACATCCAGTGAATTGGCCTCCACTGCCTCCTGTGGCAGAGAATTCCACAGATTCACATCTCTCTGGGTGAAAAAGTTTTTCCTCGTCACTGTCCTAAATGGAAGTCGTAAACTGTGACCATTGGTCTAGACGCCCTCAACACCGGATTTTTTTTTCTGCATCTAGCCTGTCAAATCCCTTAAGAATTGTATATGTTTCTATAAGATCCTTCTAAATGCCAGTCAATATAAGGCAGTGATCCATTCTTTCATCATATGACAGTCCCGCCATCCCGGGAATTAACATTGTGAACCTACGCTGCACACCCTCAACAGCAAGAATGTCCTTCCTCAAATTAGGAGACCAAAACTGCACACAATACTCGAGGTGTGGACTCAGAAGGGCCCCGTACAACTGTAGTAGCACCTTCTTGTTCCTATACTCAAATCCTCTAGCTATGGAGGCCAACGTGCCATTTGTTTTCTTCACTGCCTGTTGTACCTGCATGTTTAACTTCAGTGACTAGTGTACAAGCACACCCAGGTCTCGTTGCACCTCCCCTTTTCATAATCTGACACCATTCAGACAATAACTCATATATATCCACATTATACTGCATCTGCCATGCATCTGCCCACTCACTCAACCTATCCTTGTCACCCTAAAGCCTCAGAGCATCCCCCTCGCAGCTCACACTGCCATCCAGCTTTGTGTCCTCCACAAACCTGGAGTTGTTACATTTAATTCCTTTTTCTAAATCGTTAATAATGAATTCCTTCCTCTACGTCGTTAATAATGAATTAATTCGTCTAAATCATTACTATAAGGTGAATTTATCAAGGTGATTGAATCAGGTTCCTGTTTATTGACAATAGCATCACATTCAACACCGTTATTCCAAGCAAACTCTTGAAGGAAGACTTCGTATCCCTCTCTGAAACTAGATCATTGACTCCTTGAACCATAGACTGCATTCGAAAAGGATTGGTAACAAAATATCCTCCATGATAATTCTCAATAACAGTCCAGCATAAGGCTGCTTTCTCAGCCCCTTACTATAATATCTATACAGTCACAAACGTATAGCGATCAAATTCTGTTCTAATTCAATTTACAAGTCTGCAAATGACGCGACTGTAGAGGGCCTAAGCTCAAACAATATGTTTCCATAACATCCATAGAATCAAATTGGCAGGGGTGCTGAGGAAGATGATTTCTTGGAATGTATGCAGGATAGTTTTCTAAACCAACATGTAGAGGAACCAACGAGAGAGCAGGCTATTCTAGACTAGGTATTGAGTAATGAGGAAGGGCTAGTTAGCAAGTCTTGTTGTGCGTGGCCCCTTGGGCAAGAGTGGCCATAATATGGTTGAGTTCTTCATTAGGATGGAGAGTGGAGAGTGACATAGTTAATCCAGAAACAAGGGTTCTGAACTTAAGGAAGGGTAACTTTGAGGGTATGAGACGTGAATTGGCCAAGATAGACTGGCAATTGATTCTTAAAGGGTTGACGGTGGATATGCAATGGAAGGCATTTAAAGACTGCATGGATGAACCATAACAATTGTTCATCCCAGTTTGGCAAAAGAATAAATCAGGGAAGGTAGTGCATCCATGGATAACAAGGGAAATCAGGGATAGTATCAAAACAAAAGATGAAGCATACAAATTAGCCAGAAAAAGCAGCCTACCAGAGGACTGGGAAAAAATCAGTCCAGCAGAGGAGGGCTTAATTAGGAAAGGGAAAATAGATTATGAGAACTGGCTGGCAGACAGGAAGCAAAGAGTAGGAGTAAACGGGTCCGTTTCAGAATGGCAGGCAGTGACTAGTGAGGTACCGCAAGGCTCAGTGCTGGGACCCCAGCTATTAACAATATATATTAATAATTTGGACGAGGGAATTGAATGCAACATCTCCAAGTTTGCGGATGACACGAAGCTGGGGGGCAGTGTTAGCTGTGAGGAGGATGCTAGGAGGCTGCAAGATGACTTGGATAGGCTGGGTGAGTGGGCAAATGTATGGCAGATGCACTATAATGTGGATAAATGTGAGGTTATCCACTTTGATGGCAAAAACAGGAAAGTAGACTATTATCTGAATGGTGGCCAATTAGGAAAAGGGGAGATGCAACGAGACCTGGTTGTCATGGTACACCTGTCATTGAAAGTAGGCATGCAGGTGCAGCAGGCAGTGAAGAAAGCGAATGGTATGTTAAAATTCATAGCAAAAGGATTTCAGTCTAGGAGCAGAGAGGTTCTACTGCAGTTGTACAGGGTCTTGGTGAGACCACACCTGGAGTATTGCGTACAGTTTTGGTCTCCTAATCTGAGGAAAGACATTCTTGCCATAGAGGGAGTACAGAGAAGGTTCACCAGACTGATTCCTGGGATGGCAGGACTTTCATATGAAGTAAGGTTGGATAGACTTGGCTTTTACTCGCTAGAATTTAGAAGATTGAGGGGGATCTTATAGAAACTTACAAAATTCTTAAGGGGTTGGACAGGCTAGATGCAGGAAGATTGTTCCCGATGTTGGGGAAGTCCAGAAGAAGGGGTCACAGGTTAAGGATAAAGGGGGAATCTTTTAGGACTGAGATAGGAAAAACATTTTTCACACAGAGGGTGGTGAATCTGTGGAATTCTCTGCCACAGAAGGTAGTTGAGGCCAGTTCATTGGCTATATTTAAGAGGGAGTTAGATGTGGCCCTTGTGGCTAAAGTGATCAGGGGGTATGGAGAGAAGGCAGGTACAGGATACTGAGTTGGATGATCAGCCAACTCGAAGGGCCGAATGGCGTCTACTCCTGCATCTATTTTCTATGTTTCTATGTTCATGCGTGGGCCAGATATATTGTCAGTGTAGAGGGGCTAGGAGCAAGACAATGTTTGCATCCAGAGTCAAGGTCTGGAATAGTACTAGGTGTGCAATCGAAGCTGGGACCAGGGGTGTGTTCAGCACTGGGAACCTAAGCAGGTAAGGGTTGTAAAGGGAGCCAGGTGTAAGGCTGCATTCAGGATCAGGAGCAGTACCAGGTGTGCAGCGAGACCCAGGTTCGTCAACATGGGCCAAGTGTTTGATTATAATCTGATTTCCATACATGAATATACTAAGATCATTCATGTGCTGCACCTGTTGATTGGAGCTTGACTCTCATGCGCAATGCAATTTAGCCTAACCTTATTCATAGATAATCCATTTTAAAGCATATATATTGCATTAAAGTGTAAAAGATTTGCCACAATATTACAGTATGCACCATATTGCACAGTTTCAAGCTGAAGAATGCAACAGCTACATACCTGGGGGGGGGAGGGGAGGGGACGACGACACCCTCCTCCAACACCCTCCCCCCCGGTCGCTACCCTCCTTCTGGCTTGGTCTCTCGCAATTTCTCACTCCCAACTCTCACCCAATGTTGGCAGCCCTGCTCTCCCCACTCTATGATCACTCTATGTAGGTACGTTACAAAACTTAACCTTCAGCGGCGCTGCAGTTTTGTCACTGCCCGTGTGCGCGACTTTGGCGCCTTTTAAGAGGGGGGCCAGGGAGTGGATGTGACTGTCCACGATCACAGCTTCAATGGAAAAGCAACAGGGAACAAGATGCTAATTTCCGAGTATGAAAATGGCCAAAGATTTTTAATACTGAAGATATGAAAGTGAAAGAGGTGTCAAATTAAACTTCTTTTTATATTTTATCTGATGGGATAAATTGCAGACTTAATTTTTAAAATCTCAAAATTTTGTAACATTGCTACTCTATAACCAAGTGAGTGCAGCATTGTGTGTGTATGTGTGTGTGTGTGTGCGTGCGTGCGTACGTGCCTGCGTGTGTGTGTGTGTGTTGGTGTGTGTATGTCTTCAGTGTGAAGCAGCAGCCGCAGGGAGTGGATGTGAAAACTATACATATTTAAATGCATCAGTATAAATACAAGTCTACAGTGCATGGATAGATATGTCCGTCTCTCTCTCTGGCTCTCTCTCTCTCTCTGTCTACCTCTTTCTCTCCATCTCTCTCTCGCTCTGTGTCTCTTTCTCTCTCCGTCTCTCTCGCCCCCCCTTCTCTCTCTCTGACTTTTCTTTCGTTCTCTCCGTCTCTCTCATTACTCTGTCTCTCTCTCTCTCTCTCTGTCTATCTCTTTCTCTCCATCTCTCTCTCGCTCTGTGTCTCTGTCTCTCTATCCCTCTATGTCTGTCTCTCTCTGTGTCCCTTTCTGTCTCTCGCTGTCCCTTGCGCTCCTCTCTCTCTCTCTCTATCTCTCTCTCTCCCTCTCTCTCTCTCTCTCTCTCTCTCTCTCTATCTCTCTCTCTCTCTATCTCTCTCCTCTACCTCTCTCTACTACCTCTCTATCCATCTCTCTCTCTCTACCATCTCTCTCTCTCTTTGTACTCTCTCTACCCCTCTCTCTCTCCCTGTTCCTCTCTGTCTCTCTCTATCTCTCGCTCTGGTATGTCTCTGTCTCTCTCTATCCCTCTGTCACTCTCTATATCTACCCCTCTCTCTCTCTCTCTCTCTGTCCCTCCCTCTCTCTATCTCTCTCTATCCCCTCACTCTCTGTCTCTCTCCATCCCTCCTCTCTATATCCCTCTCTATACTCTCCATCTCCTCTCTCTCTTACCCCCTCTCTCTGACCCTCTCTGTCTCCACACTCTATGACTAAGTGAGTGTGCAGCATTGTGTGTGTGTTTCCCTTCAGTGTGAAGCAGCAGCATCAGTGGATATGAAACCATCCATATTTCAACTGCATCAGTGTAATACAAGTCTATATGTGCATGGATAGATATGTCTCTGTCTCTTTCTGTCTCTGACTTTGTTTTCGTTCTCTCTGTCTCATTCTCTTTCTCGACTCGTTTTGTCTCTGTGTATCTCCCCCACATTATCTATCTATCTTTTATTTATTACTGTGTGTATTTATTTCATTCTTACGTTCACTCTTTCCACATTCGCCGCCATTTTGTGTCCGTCCCGCCTTCGCACTGGTGGTCACGTCACGGCACGTTACGTCACGTCACTGGCGGTCACGTCACGGCACTGGCGGTCACGTCACGTCACTGGCGGTCACGTCACGGCACGTCACGGTACGTCACGTCACGGCACGTCACGTCACGTCACTGGCGGACACGTCACGGCACGTCACGTCACGTCACTGGCGGTCACGTCACGGCGCAGGGGGGACAGGGCGGGGTCAGTAAACGGCTTCATCATCATCACCCCACTCACCCAGGATCTTATAGCAGACACGTAGTTACGGTCAGGGCAGATTCATGGTCGATTATAGAAACATAGACAACAGGTGCAGGAGTAGAGGCCATTCGGCCTGCACCGTTCGCCATTCAATATGGTCATGGCTGATCATCCAACTCAGTATCCCATCCCTGCCTTCTCTCCATACCCCCTGATCCCTTTAGCCACAAGGGCCACATCTAACTCCTCTTAAATATAGCCAATGAACTGGCCTTAACTACTTCTGTGGGAGAGAATCCAGAGATTCACCACTCTCTGTGTGAAAAAAGTGTCCTCATCTCGGTCCTAAAAGATTTCCCCCTTATCCTTAAACTGTGACCTCTTGTTCTGGACTTCCCCAACATCGGGAACAATCTTCCTGCATCTAGCCTGTCCAACCTGTGAGATTCAAAAATCACAAATGCTCTTGAGACAAATTCAGACAAAGAAATGTTTTATTAATTTCATATTCTGCAGAATAGGTGCCTCTCCACTGTTATCCCCTAGAGGCACACCGAAGATCGGGATGTCTTCTATCTTTATACATTTCTTTTCATTATTATCACATTCTCATCTCTCCCCATTGAGCTTCTTCCAATCATAACATAAAACCCAGATTCCCACAAGAACGTCGTGGAACGCCCAACCCAACGTCAAAGGCACCTCCCTATCATGCATCGCATGTGCATTTAAATTAGGCATCTTGTCATAGTGGGTGTGAGTACATATTCATATAATCTCATCAGGCCTGCGCAGATCTGTTTGACCTTATGTACTTTCTCCCTTCACTTACTTCTTTCAAAACTCCTGCTGAAGTATTTCTATTGCTACTTTTTATCTAGAATTTCTCTCTGTTCTGTATATCGTTACTTTCTATTCAACTAGCAGTCTGGCTTCTGCTGACACCTCATTTCTTTTCTAAGTTTTTATTTCTATCCCTAGTCTAAATCAACCATGTCTGTTAACTCTTTCCTCACAAACCCCTTAAGAATTTTGTAAGTTTCTATAAGATCCCCCCTCAATCTTCTAAATTCTAGTGAGTACAACCGAGTCCATCCAGTCTTTCTCATATGAAAGTCCTGACATCCCAGGAATCAGTCTCGTGAACCTTCGCTGTACTCCCTCTATGGCAAGAATGTCTTTCCTCAGATTCGTAGACCAAAACTGTATGCAATACTTCAGGTATGGTCACACCAAGACCCTGTACAACTGCAGTAGAACCTCCCTACTCCTATACTCAAATACTTTTGCTATGAATGCTAACATACCATTTGCTTTCTTTACTGCCTGCTGCACCTGCATTCCTACTTTCAATGACTGGTGTACCATGACACCCAGGTCTCGTTGCATCTCCCCTTTTCCTAATCGGCCACCATTCAGTCTACTTTCCTGTTTTGCCACCAAAGTGGATAACCTCACATTTATCCACATTATACTGCATCTGCCATGCCTTTGCCCACTCATCCAACCTATCCAAGTCACCTTGCAGCCTCCTAGCATCCTCCTCACAGCTAACACTGCCCCCCAGCTTTGTGTCATCCGCAAACTTGGAGATGTTGCATTCAATTCCCTCGTCCAAATCATTAATATATATCGTAAATAGCTGGGGTCCCAGAACTGAGCCTTGCGGTACCCCACTAGTCACTGCCTGCCATTGTGAAAAGGACCTGTTTGCTCCTACTATTTGCTTCCTGTCTGCCAGCCAGTTCTTTATCCACATCAATACTGAACCCCCAATACCGTGTGCTTTACGTTTTTATACTAATCTCTTATGTGGGACCTTGTCGAAAGCCTTCTGAAAGTCCAGATATAACATATTCACTGGTTCTCCCTTATCCACTCTACTAGTTATATCCTCGAAAAATTCTATAAGATTCGTCAGACATGATTTACCGTTCATAAATCCATGCAGACTTTGTCCAATGATTTCACCACTTTCCAAATGTGCTGCTATCCCATTTTTAATAACTGATACTAGCAGTTTCCCCACTACCGACGTAAGACTAACTGGTCTGTAATTCCCCGTTTTCTCTCTCCCTCGCGTTTTAAAAAGTGGTGTTACATTAGCTACCCTCCAATCCTCAGGAACTACTCCAGAATCTAAAGAGTTTTGAAAAATTATCACTAATGCATCCACTATTTCTGGGGCTACTTCCTTCAATACTCTGGGATGCAGCCTATCTGGCCCTGGGGATTTATCGGCCTTTAATTCATTCAATTTACCTAACACCACTTCCCGGCTAACCTGGATTTCACTCAGTTCCTCCATCTCATTTGACCCCCGGTCCCCTGCTATCTCCGGCAGATTATTTATGTCTTCCTTAGTGAAGACAGAACTAAAGTAGTCATTCAATTGGTCTGCCATGTCCTTGTTCCGCATGATCAATTCACCCGTTTCTGACTGCATGGGACGTACATTTGTTTTAACTAATCTTTTTCTCTTCACATATCTATAAAAGCTTTTGCAGTCAGTTTTTATGTTCCCTGCCAGTTTTCTTTCATAATCTATTTTCCCTTTCCTAATTAAGCCCTTTGTCCTCCTCTGCTGGTCTCTGAATTTCTCCCAGTCCTCTGGTAGGCTGCTTTTTCAAGCTAATTTGTACGCTTCATCTTTTGTTTTGATACTATCCCTGATTTCCCTTGTTATCCACGGATGCACTACCTTCCCTGATTTATTTTTTTGCCAAACTGCGATGAACAATTGTTGTAGTTCATCCATGCAGCCTTTAAATGCCTTCCATTGCATATCAACCGTCAACCCATTAAGAATCAATCGCCAGTCAATCTTGGCCAATTCACGGCTCATACCCTCAAAGTTACTTGTCTTTAAGTTCAGGACCCTTGTTTCTGAATTAACGATGTCACTCTCCATCCTAATTAAGAACTCAACCATATTATGGTCACTCTTGCCCAAGGGGCCACGCACAAGACTGCTAACTAACCCTTCCTCATTACTCAATACCCAGTCTAGAATAGCCTGCTCTCTCGTTGGTTCCTCTACCAACAGGGGGCGCTGACCTGTGCGCGGTTGCCCAGCCTGCAGCTGTCTGTCTTTTCATCTTTTTTTTATTTTTAGTTAGTTAAAGTGTTTTTGTTTCTGGAGTTCTAGACTTTTTTATGTGGGGGGGGGGGGGGGGGAACTACCTTTCAGGGTCCCTACCTGGTCGGAGAGGCAGCTTTTCTCCGGGCTGCAGCTCCGACCCGTCCTCGCGGCCTACCAGCGGGCCTGGAGCGGCGTTTCCTGTCGGGCACTGCCCAGAACCACGGCTTCGGCAGCGGCACAGCGCTGGAGCGCTATCGTGGAGCGGGCGATGCCTTGCCTGGGTCGCCGCGCTGGAGCTCCGGGGAGCTGAAGACCGCCGGGAACAACATCGCGGAGATGCGGGACTGTGGAGCGACCAGCTGCGGGCGGCGGCGCCGAACTGTACACCGGGAGCCTGGGATCTCTAGATGAGATCGCCAGTTGTGGAGCTCCAACCGGCGCGGCCTTGTAGGCTTCGGAAGCCGCGGCCTCCAGTACGGAGGCGGCCGTTCCAGGGTTCCCAAGCCGCTGCGAGGATTCTCCCGACGCCGGTCAACATCACCCGGCGAGAACGGCCAGGAACATCGGGCCTCCGTAGAGGCAACTGTGGAGGCCTCAATGGGCCCGACTATGGGTGAACTGGGGTTGGGGACTGGACTTTGTGCCTTCCCTCATGGTGGGAGCCATTGTGGGGGGATGTTCTTTATGTTTAATCTCTTATTAATGTTATGTCTGTATTCTTTCTTTATGTGCTGCACTGGCAAGAAGCATTTCACTACACCTAGGTGTATGTGACTAATAAATAACCTTTGACCTTTTACATGTTGGTTTAGAAAACTATCCCGCATACATTCCAAGAAATCCTCTTCCTCAGCACCCTTGCTAATTTGATTCACCCAATCTATATGTAGATTGAAGTCACGCATTATAACTGTTTTATCTTTGTTGCACGCATTTCTAATTTCCTGTTTGATGCCATCCCCAACTCCACTACTACTGTTAGGTGGCCGGTACACAACACCCACTAGCGTTTTCTGCCCCTTAGTGTTTCGCAGCTCTACCCATATCGATTCCACATCCTCAAAGCTAATGTCCTTCCTTTCTATTGCGTTAATCTGCTCTCTAACGAGTAACGCTACCCCACCTCCTTTCCCTTTCTGTCTATCCCTCCTGAATATTGAATATCCCTGGATGTTCAGCTCCCAGCCTTAGTCACCCTGGAGCCATGTCTCCGTGATCCCAACTATATCATAGTCATTAATAGCTATCTGCACATTCAACTCATCCACCTTATTACGAATGCTCCTTGCATTGAGACACAAAGCCTTCAGGCTTGTTTTTACAACACTCTTACCCCTTATACTATTATGCTGAAAAGTGACCCTTTTTGATTTTTGCCCTGGATTTGCCAGCCTGCCACTTTTACTTTTCACCTTGCTACCTATTGCTTCTACCCTCATTTTACACCCCTCTGTCTCTACGCTCACACATTTAAGAAACCCTTTCCCTTTAACTCCACCCAACTATCCCATTTGACACCCCACCCCCTTATTCAGTTTAAAACCACCCGTGTAGCAGTGGCAAACCTGCCTGCCAGAATGCTGGTCCCACACCTGTTAAGATGCAATCCGTCCCTTTTGTACAGTTCCCCCTTACCCCAAAACAGATCCCAGTGATCTAAGAATCTAAATCCCTGCCCCGTGCACCAGTTCCTCAGCCACACGTTCAGGTCCCGTATCTCCCTGTTCCTGCTCTCGCCAGCAACGAGGAACTGGAAGCAAACCGGAGATAAGAACCCTGGAGGTCCTGCTTTTCAGCATTTTTCCGAGCTCTCTAAAGTCACGCTGCAGAATATTCATCCGCTTCTTTCCGACATCGTTTGTGCCGACATGCACTACCACTTCCGGATGTTCACCTTCGCCCTTGAGGATTTTCTGCACTCTGTCCGTGACATCCTGGATCCTGGCACCAGGAAGGCAGCACACCATCCTCGCATCCCGTCTGTTGCCGCAGAAACCCCTGTCCGTACCTCTCACAATGGAGTCTCCCACTACAATGGCGTTGCCTGCCTTAGGCCTTTTTGGTTTTGGCTCAAATGCCCTATTCGCATCGCAAGCCAGACCACCGCTCAGTGTAAACACGTCTTCTGTCCCGACAGCTTCTAAGTGGGTGAACCTGTTCACAAGAGGTACAAAACCCAGGGACATTGGCATTCCATGCTTCCCTCCCTTTCTCACTGTCTCCCACCTTCTCTCTTCCAGTACCTTAGGTGTAACAATCTTACTGTAGGACTTGTCGAGGAACGACTCAGTTTCTCGGACGAACCGGAGGTCATCCACTTGCTTCTCCAGTTCCCCAACACGGTCCTTCAGGAGCTCTACCTGGATGCACTTCTCGCATTTGTAGCAGCCAGAGGCACCAGCGGTGTCCTTGACCTCCTCCCATGATCAGCTGCTCCTTGAGGTACCACGGTCTAAGCGGAAGCTCAGAGGGGATAGAGCCTTTTCTGTTGCTGCTCCAGCACTTTGGAACACCTTGCCATTGCACATCAGACAGGCCCCCTCACTGTCCATCTTCAAATCCTCCCTAAAAACGCATTGTTATTCTCTGGCTTTCGACACTGGCTGAGACATTGCTCCTGTTCTTAGTGCTTTTAATGTCTTTTAATGTTTACTGTTTTTAGTCCTTCGTTTTACGGTTTTTAATGGTTTGTAATAACTTTTTGTCCATGAGTTCTCATGTACAGCACTTTGTGGCAACTGCGGTTGTTTAAAGCGCTTTATAAATAAAGTTTATTATTATTATTATACTGCAAGCATCGCACTGAATCAACTTGCCTGACATCTCCTTCTTTCGTCTCTACCTCTCAAGCGTATTGCGTGGTCTCCTCTCCGAAGACTCTCGAGCCAAAGACTCACAGGGCACTTCCCTCACAAGGCCGCTCACTCACAAGGCCGCTCCCTAAGAGCAGTCTTGCTTAAATTGACTGATAAATTGCCTGATTTACCAATTTACAAACCAAATTCCTCAGTTTTCAACTGTTTTCCCAGCACTGACTCACTTCTTCTTCTTCTTCTATGTGGTGTTTTTTGGCGGTTGGCAAACAACTTTTTTGGTACATTACCGCCACCAACTGGCATGGAGTGTGGATCAAACAACACCATTACATATACTAATAACCTATATCCTTCCGAACAAATTGGTTACCCTAAGAAAATGCAACAGGATTTGATAGCACTTATATGAACTTCCTTGCAAAATATCTACCAAATCAAATTGTATTCTTTCTTTTCTGAACTGCTCACTCATCTGTTCTCTCTCCTCCTCATACCTCTCACAATGTACAATGACATGCTCTATTGTCTCTTCTTGCCCACAGTATTCACATCTACCTGTATTATGCTTGCCTATTATAAAAAGTGTACTGTTCAGACCAGTGTGTCCAAATCTAATTCTTGAGATTACTGTCTCCTCTTTTCTGTTTTTTCCTGCACATCTCATTTCTCCCACTTTCCTCTGGACTCTGTAGAACCACCGTCCTTTCCGCTCTTCATCCCATTGCTTTTGCCATCTTTCCTTCAGTCTTTGCTTAATAATGTCTTTGATTTCAGTTTTACCTATGTTAATACTTAAATCAATTTTACTTCTTTTTGCTACCTCTTTTGCTACCTTATCTGCCATTTCGTTTCCTCTAATGCCAATGTGTGCTGGTACCCATAAAAATATGACTGTAAGCCCCATCATTTGAATTCTGAATAGTGTTTGTTGTATTTCAATCAAAATGTCTGGTCTACAGTCTGAATGGCTGTGCTGTAAACTCTTTATTGCTAAACCTGAATCTGAGCAAATAACTGTCCTTAAAGGCCTAGTATCCTCGACCCACTGTACCGCTAACAATATTGCAATCATTTCACCTGTGTATACTGAGACCTCATTATTGATCCTCTTCCCTACTTTGATGTGAAATTCTGGTACAATAAATGCTACTCCTACTTTATCTACTGAATCTTTTGATGCATCTGTATAAATTTGGACAAAACTGTAGTATCTGTCAATGTATTCCTGTATGATGACTGAATTATACCTATGTTGTTTATCCTTGTTTTCCTGTTCTAATGTTGTAAAATCTACTGTTGCATCTGGAAGTATCCAAGGTGGAATTGAAGGTAATGGAACTGTTGGAACCACATTTAATTGTGCTATGCCGATTTGTACTGCTCTCTGGGTCACTGTCCATCCAAAACTTTTTGTTTCCCTTCTCTCCTTTTCCCAGCATGGTTTGATAGTAATTTGTGCTGGGTGTTCTTGACTCTGGCCCTGTAGGTTAATCCAGTAATTTAATGAAAGCTGTATCCTTCTCATCTCTAGAGGCATCTCCCCCATTTCAACCTGTAATGCTGCGGTTGGAGTTGTTTTTATTGCACCTGTACATATTCTCAATGCCTGATATTGAATGTTGTCTATTTTCTTAAGAGAAGTACTTGATGCGGACCCATACACCACACAACCATAATCTAACACAGATCTAATTAACCCATTGTATATAGCCTTCAAAGCTTTTCTATCTGCCCCCCAATCACATCCAACTAAACATCTCATTACATTAAGTATCTTCTTACATTTGTCCACTACTTTCTGAATATGAACTATCCATGTAATCCTCTCATCAAACCATAAACCTAAAAATTTATAGTATTTTACTCTCTCCAATTCCTGGTTATATAATTTTAGTTTAACCTCACTACCAATTTCCTTCCTAGTAAAAAACATTATCTTTGTCTTTTCCACAGAAAATTTGAATCCCCATTTATAAGACCACTCTTGTACCTTTATTATAGCCCTCTGTAGTTTCTGCACAATAAACTTCACATTTCTCCCCCTTTTCCAGATTGCCCCATCATCCGCAAACAGTGAAACTCCCATTTCATTTACAATTTCATCATACACATCATTTATCATTACTAAAAATAGTAAAGGACTTATTATGCTCCCTTGAGGTGTTCCATTTACAATATCTAATGTTCCTGAGTATTGATTTCCAACTCGTACTTGTATTGACCTCCCAAATAAAAAATCCTTAATCCATTTAAATATACGACCTTTAATCCCCAATTTACCTAGTTTCACTAATAACCCTTCTCCCCACATCATATCATATGCTTTCTCAATATCAAAAAATACAGCTACTACACTTTCTCTATTAATTTGTGCTCTCCTAATTTCATGTTCTAAACATATAGCTGGATCCATGGTGTTTCTCCCCTTCCTAAAACCACTCTGGTAATTGGATAAATATCCTTTATTTTCTACATAATATGTTAACCTTTCATTTACCATTTTTTCCATTACTTTACATATGTTGGATGTTAATGCAATAGGCCTATAATTCCCTGGGTTTGTCAGATCTTTACCTGGCTTTCCTATTGGGATTACTACTGCCTCCTTCCACCTTTGCGGTAATTTCCCACCCTCCCACACTTTATTATAAAATTCTAACAAAAAATCCTTGGATGTTTCACTGAGATGGTTTAACATGGTGTAACAAATCTGATCTTTACCTGGTGCAGACATCTTGGTTTTTCTAAGAGCTCGGTTGAATTCTGTCTTTGTGAATGGTTTGTTTAGAACATCGTTAGTGTCTTCCTCATGTCAACCCCCGGCACTGACTCACTTCTCTCCTCCCACTTGGGCTAGAGCTAATCAGTCGTATCTCTTGCTAATCTCCTCCTGCTGTTGAGGGGTGGGATATGGCCTAGTGTGTGTGAAGTTGCGGGGAGGTTTACAATGTTTATTATTTAATGTCCCTTGTCTAGTCTGAAATAAAGTTCATCATTGGATATAAAGATCAGAAGAAATATAATTGTGTGTGTTATATGATTATATACATCTATATCACATTCATGTATGTGTGTTCTTTCCAGCACAATCTAGTCAGTTGTGTGCTCATGGAATAAAACCATCCTTAAGTTATACATCTTTTGTAAATCTTGCTCAAATCAAATTTAATTTTGTGAAATTCTTCAATTAGATAGCCCCACAGTCATTCCACTCTCTGGCTATTGGGAAGACCAGACCCCTTTTTATTTGTGGAGAAACAACTCCATAGAACATAAGCATAAAAACATTAAGTAACATTCCAGGGCTAGAGCAACGGGAATCTTCATATTGCTATTATTTTCCCAAATACTGCAGATGTGAACAGTGTGATTATATTAATGTGATTAGATGAATGAATTACTGTTCCCCCGCTGCGCGCCGACCAGCGATCACCCCGTACGTACACTAGCACTATCCGACGCACATTAGGGACAACTTAACTATTTTGCGGAGGCCGATTAATCTACAACCCTGAACGTCTTTGAAATGTTGGATGAAACTGGAGCACTCGGAGTAAAAACCCACGTAGGTCAAGGGGAGAACGTACAAACTCCGCACAGACAGCACCCGTAGTCAGGATCGAACCCGGGTCTCTGGCGGTGAGGCAGCAACTGTACCGCTGCGCCACTGTGCCGCGCAGAATTATATAATGGTTTCCTCCACCATAAACGCACCCGATATGTGCTAGTAATGTCCTGTTTGCCAGCTTGTTGACCTTCTGTGTACGCCTCATGCAGGGTTTAGGAGTCGTTGCTGTGGACGGGGACGTGAGTGGCCATTGAGGGCGGCCAGGGTGCAGATGAGCCCCCCTCCCCCATCTGCTCGGTGTGCGGGCTGAGCTTCGAGGGGCTAAGCTTCGATGGAGGACCACATGATGTGGCACAACAAGGAGAAGCGTTATGAGTGCGACGTGTGTGGCAAGGTCTGGCAACCCCTTCGACTGCTCGGAGTGCGGCAAGAGCTTAAGACGGCGAATGCCCTGAAAACCCACCGGCAGGTGCACACGAGCGAGATGCCCTAAGGCTGCTCTACCTGCAGCAAGAGCTTTGCCCAGTTGTCGGGGCTGAGTAACCACCTGCGGGTGCACCGCAGTGAGCGACCTGCTCCGACTGCGGCAAAGGCTTCAAGTCGTCGCCAGACCTGAAGCAGCACCGGCGCATCCACAACGGGGAGCGCCCCTACACCTGCACCCAGTCCTGCAGCCTGCTGCAACACCAGCGCACCCACACCGGCGAGCGCCCCTTCACCTCCGCCCAGTGCGACAAGGGCTTCACCTCCTCCGGCAACCTGCTGTCCCACCAGCGCATCCACACCGACGAGAGCCCCTTCACCTGCGCCCAATGCGGCAAGGGCTTCACCTGCTCCTCCAAGCTGTTGTCCCACCAGCGGGTGCACACCGGCGACCGTCCCGTCCCCAACCCGGTATGTGGAGAGCGTTTTGCCATGGCCTTCCATGCCCTGCCTGACCAGCGCGTGCGCACCAGTGGCCAGCTTGAAGCCTTTGACGACTGCCCGTACTGCGGTGAGGAGTCTGACAGCTCGCGGGTGTTGCGGCAGCACCGGTGGACCCACGTCGGCGGGCAGCTGCTCCCACTGTGACAAGAGAGCACGGGGGCTGCGGGAGCACCAGTGGATACACACCAGAGAGAGACCCTTTGTGTGCGCTGAGTGTGACAAGGGTTACACCCGCATGTTCAGCCTGTGGCAGCACCGGTGTATCCACAACGGTGAGCGTCCCTTCACCTGCCCGTCCTGCGGGAAGGGCTTCACCCGCCTTGACCACCTGCTGGAGCACCGGCGAGTCCAAACCGGCCAGTTCCCCTTCACATGCCCACTCTGTGGCAAGGCCTTTGCCCGCTCCACCAGCCGGCTGGCACACCGCCACGTGGATAGATAGGCGCTGTTTATGTAGACGCAAAATGCTGGAAGGAATGGGTAACGTTTAGGGTCATTTCTTCAATCACCTATTCCTGCTCTCGAGATGCTGCCGGTCCCGCTGAGTTACTCCAGCATTTTGTGTCCTTTTTTGTAATGGAATGGAATGACCAGAACTGTATGCAATACTCCAAATGCTACCTGACCAATGTCCCTTAAAGATGCACGTATACATTCCTCTCTCTCCCCACACTTCCCCCCCCCCCGGTACACAAATTCTCTCCACTTCACCCTCTCGTGCCACACTCCTCTCTCTCAGACTCCCTCTCTCTCACTCCCTCTCTCTCCCTCACACTCCCTCTCGCTCTCTATCTCACACTCCCTCACACGCACTCACCCTCTTGTGCCCCCTCCTCTCTCTCACTCCCTCTCTCTCCCTCTCACACTCCCTCTCTCTCTCCCTCTCTCTCACACTCCCTCTCTCGCTCCCTATCTCACACACTCCCTCTCACACGCACACATCCTCTCTCTTTCACACACACTTTCTCTCTCACGCACACACACTCACACACACACACACATCCTCTCTATTGCTCTCTCACACACACTATCTCTCTCACGCACACATACCAAACACCTCCGCTCGGTCCGCATTAACCAACCCGATCTCCCAGTGGCTGAGCACTTCAACTCCCCCTCTCATTCTGAATCCTACCTTTCTGTCCTGGGCCTCCTCCATGGCCAGAGTGAGGCCCACCGTAAATTGGAGGAGCAGCACCTCATATTTCGCTTGGGCAGTTTGCAACCCAGCGGTATGAACATTGACTTCTCTAATTTCAGGTAATCCCTACCAAAGATCCTATAGCGGAGCAAGATAGGCCACTCCTGCGTAATGCAATGGGCTGACGTGTGGTAGCAATGGAGCAGAACCTGGGCATTTTGTTGTCCATTTCAGTAACCGGACCCAACCTGACTCGCAGTGTAATCAACGTTGCGGGGGAACAGTTTGTGTGTGTGATATAGGGTTAGTTCATAATTCTGTTCCTTCATAATTTGGTTAATTCGTCTTAAAGAATAAAATGTTTATACATTTTGACTGGTAATTTTCTTTTTTAATGTTTTTTAAATCATTTCTTTTTAAATGGCTCATAAGCTGTGTTTGAGTTGATTTTGTATTACACTTGCACTCTGTAATTCATTCATCTAATCACACTGTTCACAACTGCACTATTTGGGAAAATAATAGCAATATGGAGATTCCAGTTCCTATCGCCCTGGAATGTTCATTAATGTTTTTGTGTCTATAGAGTTGTTTCTCTACAATAAAATGGGTCTGCTCTTCCCAATAGCCAGAGAGTGGAATGAGATCTGTCTGTAATGGTGGGGTTATCTAAATTAAGTATTTCACAAAATTAAATTTGTTTTGAGCAAAATTTACAAATGATATATAACTTAAGGATGTCAAGTCAAGTCAAGTCACATTTATTTATATAGCACATTTAAAAAACAACTCGTTGGCCAAAGTGCTTTACATTTGTTATAAGAATAGCACAACAAAACAAACTACATACATATATACATGTCACCCTCACTCAGAGGACGTCAGGAAAGGCTTGGGAGTATAGATAAGTCTTTAGTCTTGACATAAAAGAGTCGATGGAGGGAGCAGTTCTGACGAGAAAGGGGATGCTGTTCCACAGTCTAGGGGCTGCAACATCTGAAATTACAGAAAATATCATGCAGTCAATATGTTCTTATTCTGCATTAAATAACAGAGAGGTAGAATGAAAATGCTCTCGACAAGATTTTTACAAGGATGTTGCCATGAGGCAATTAATACTCCTGCACCTATTCCAGCACTATCTAAATGGCGTCAAGTTGGGAAAAGGGGAAGTACAACGGGATCTGGGGTTCCTTGTTCATCAGTCTATGAAAGTAAGCATGCAGGTACAGCAGGCAGTGAAGAAAGTGACTGGCATGTCGGCCTTTATAACAAGAGGAATCGAAGATCGGAGCAAAGAGGTCCTTCTGCAGTTGTACAGAGTCCTGGTGAGACCACACCTGGAGTATTGTGTGCAATTTTGGTCCCCTAATATGGGGAAGGACATTCTTGCTATTGAGGGAGTGCAGCGTAGTTTTACAAGGTTAATTCTCGGGATGGCGGGACTGACATGCTGAGAGAATGGAGCAGCTTGTACACTTATTTGTTATGTTAGAAGGATGAGAGGGTATCTCATTGAAACATATAAGATTATTAAGGGTTTGGACACGCTAGAGGCAGGAAACATGTTCCCGATGTTGGGGGAGTCCAGAACCAGGGGCCACAGTTTAAGAATAAGGGGTCGGCCATTTAGAACGGAGACAAGGAAACACTTTTCTCACAGAGAATTAGTGGTGAGTCAGTGGAATTCTCTGCCTCAGAGGGCGGTGGAGGCGGGTTCTCTGGATGCTTTCAAGAGAGAGCTAGATAGGGCTCTTAAAAATAGCGGAGTCAGGGGATATGGGGAGAAGGCAGGAACGGGGTACTGATTGGGGATGATCAGCCATGATCATATTGAATGGCAGTGCTGGCTCGAAGGGCCGAATGGCCTCCTCCTGCACCTGTTGTCTATGTTTCTATGTCCAATCTGTCCACATGTGACAGCCCCTCCATCCCAGGGATCAACCTGGTGCCTCAATCACAAGGATGTCCAAAACTGGAACACTCCAGATGTCCCTCTAACCCTCCGCCCATTGGCCGGGCCGTCTGTCCGTCTCCCTCCTCCTCCAATGAGCAACGGCAGGAGGCGGGACAACCTCCAGCTCCTCCGCCCATTGGCCGAGTCCGATGTCCGTCGCCGTTTCCTCCATCAATCACTGCTTGTGAGAGGCGGGACAACCATCAAATCCTCCCCCCATTGGATGATCCAGCTGCCCATCACCCATCACCATCCAATCAGCCACGTCTAGAGGCGGGACAGTCACCAAATCCCCGCCCATTGGCCTTTCCATCCCTCAGTCTCCCATCCTCCTCCAATGAGCGCGGTCGGGACAACCGTCAGACCCTCCCCCCTCGTCATTGGATGATCCGTCCGCCCCTCTCCCGTCTCCATCCAACCAGCAACGACAGGGGGCGGGACAACCTCCAGCCCCCGTCCGCCCATTGGCCGGTCCTTCCGTCCGTCAACCCGTCACTAGCCCATCAGCCCGCCCATTGGATGATCCGCCCGCCCATCACTCAGTCCCCGTCCAATCAGATCCTATGGGAGGCGGGATGTCCCTCTAACCCTCCGCCCATTGGCCGGGACCGCCGTCAGTCGCCGCCTCCTCGTCCAATCAGCGCGGTCGGGGGGCGGGACCCGGCGACGGTTGGTTCCCGGAGCCGCCGCCATCTCTGGCCAAGCAACATTATTTACATTATTTACATTATTTACAATTCCTTTGCAGCAATCCAATCAAATTCATGCATTTACAATACATTGCAGTTCCTCTGCAAGATTCTCATACATACTAACAATTACAAATATCCTTGGACCTTCCTTATCTGAGCTACTGATCTGGGACCTAGACTTCCTGGCACCAGCTAGCAGCCTGCGGCTTCTTATACACAAATGGCTAAAAGGCCTTTTGAATGCATGAATCTGCTTTATTTTGGCCAGGATTTACAAGAAGCAGGGAGGGGAGGAGAGGAAAGGAGAGGAAAGGAGGGGAGAGAGGAGGGTATGTGGAGGAAATGTGAGTGGAGGAGATGAGAAGAGAGGTGAGGAGACAATCTCTCACCTAGTCCACTTTGCAATTTTCTTTGGTGCTAATTGTGAGGGGAGAGAGAGGGAAGGAGAGAGGAGGGGAGTAGTGGAGAGACTGAGAGAGGAGAGAGGGGGGGAGATGAAACATAGAAACATAGAAAATAGGTGCAGGAGAAGGCCATTTGGCCCTTCGAGCATGCACCGCCATTCGATATGATCATGGCTCATCATCCAACTCAGTATTCCATCCCAAAACAAGTCCAACCTCCGCAGTTTTGGGGGCAGAGCCTTCTCCAGGGCAGCTCCCAGGCTCTGGAACTCCCTCCCCCAACTGATCCGCAATTCCGTGTCCCTCACCATCTTCCAGTCTCGCCTCAAGACCCATCTCTTCACTTCTGCCTATCCTTAGCCCCACGTCCCCCTCCCTTTTCATCTGTGCATTAATTGCCTCATACTGTGTTTTGAATTGAATTCTGTCTTTACTTTGTGTACTATCATGTCTCTACTATTTATTTCATTCCCCTTACATGTTTTTCCTCTACCTGCTAAATTTTTGTAAGGTGTCCTTGAGACTCTTGAAAGGCGCCCATAAATAAAATGTATTATTATTATTATTATCCCTGCCTTCTCTCCATACCCCGATCCCTTTAGCCACAAGGGCCACATCTAACTCCCTCTTAAATATAGCCAATGAACTGGCCTCAACTACATTCTGTGGCAGAGAATTCCACAGATTCACCACTCTCTGTGTGAATGAAGGGGAGCGGGAGATTGAGGGGGAGCAGAGAGGAGGGAGGAGAGGAGAGAAGAGGGGAAGGGTGAAGAGGAGAGGGGAGGGGAGTGAAGAGGAGACAATCTCTCACCTATCCATTTTGCCATTATCTTTGGTGCTGGTTTTGAGGGGAGGGGAGAGAGGGGAGGAGAGAGGAGGGGAGGTGTGAAGAGGGGAGGAGAAGCGTGAAGAGGAAAGAAGGGGAGGAGAGCTGGAGAGGAGATGAGAGGAGAGGAGTGGG
>NW_022630626.1:0-88440 GCF_010909765.2 Amblyraja radiata | reverse complement strand
CATCTCCGATACCTCTCTTGGACCCACATAACCTCAACTCTGATCATGAAGGCTCCCAGGCGTCTCTTCTTCCTTAGGAGACTGAAGAAGGTCCATCTGTCTCCTCAGATCCTGGTGAACTTCTACCGCTGCACCATCGATAGCATCCTTACCAACTGTATCACGTATGGTACGACGGCAACTGCTCTGTCCTCCGACCGGAAGGCATTGCAGAGGGTGGTGAAAATTGCCCAACGCATCACCGGTTTCCTCGCTCCCCTCCACGAGTCTGTCCAAAGCAAGCGTTGTCTGCGGAGGGCGTTCAGCATCGCCAAGGACTGCTCTCACCCCAACCACGGACTGTTTACCCTCCTACCATCCGGGAGGCGCTACAGGTCTCTTCCGTTGCCGAACCAGCAGGTCCAGGAACAGCTTCTTCCCGGCGGCTGTCACTCTACTCAACAACGTACCTCGGTGACTGCCAACACCCCCCCCCCCGACACTTATTATTATTTATTCAAATCATTTGCTATGTCGCTCTTCCAGGGAGATGCTAAATGCATTTCGTTGTCTCTGTACTATACACTGACAATGACAATTAAAATTGAATCTGAATCTGAATCTGACATACTAGCGACACTATAACATGATAGACACTAGAACACACTATACATTATAACACACTATAACACACTATAACACACTATAACACTATAACACACTATAACACACTATAACACACTATAACACTATAACACATTATAACACACTATAACACATTATAACACACTATAACACACTATACACTATAACACATTATAACACACTATAACACACTGTAACACATTATAACACTATACACTACAACACTATAACACTATATCACTACAACACATTATAACACTATAATACACACATTAACACTATAACATACTATAACACACTATAACACACTATAACACTATAAAACACACTATAACACACACTATAACACACACTATAACACACACTATAACACACACTATAACACACACTATAACACACTATAACACACACTATAACACACTATAACACACTATAACACACTATAACACACTATAACACACACTATAACTATCACACATTATACACTATAACATTATAACATTATAACACACTATAACACATTATAACACTATAACACACTATACACTATAACACAGTATAACACATTATAACATTATAACACACTATAACACATTTTAACACACTATAACACACTATAACATTATAACACACTATAACACAATATTAACACTATAACACACTATATACACTATAAAACACTATACAACATTCTATAACACACTATAACACAAATTATAACACACTATAACACATTATAACACTATAACACTATCACTCACTATAACACACTGTAACACACTATAACACATTATAACACACTATAACTATACATTATAACACACTACATTATAACACACTATAACACACTCAAACACACTATAACACTATAACATTATAACACTCACACTATAACACACACATTATAGCACTATAACACTATAACACACTATAACACATTATAACACATTATAACACTATAACACACTATACCACACTATAACACACTATCACACTATAACACACTATAACACACATTAACACTATCACACACTATAACACTATAACACACTATAACACACTATAACACACCATAACACACTATAACACACTATAACACATTATAACACACTATAACATTATAACACACTATAACACACTATCACAATATAACACACTATAACACACATTAACACATTTATAACACATTATACACTTCAACACACTGTAACACACTATAACACATCACACACTATAACACACTATAACACACTATAACTCATTTTAACACACTATAACACACTATAACGTTATAACACACTATAACACACTAACACACTATAACACACTATAACGTTATAACACACTATAACACACTAACACATTATAACACACTATAACACACTATTTTATTTATTTATTTATTTATTTATTTTTTAAAAATTTTTTATTAGAAGTAGACATATTATAAAATGTAGTTACATATTATAGTAAAAAACTTTTCATATACATCAGTCATACATTATTAAAATTTTCCATTATCAATTACTTCAGCTTCTAGTGTTTTTATTTTTTATAGAAAGAGGGAAAAAGAGGGTAGAAAGTTACAAATAAAAAAGAAAGCAAAAAAAAAACAACAAAAAACAAGGGAGGTGGATTGGGTTACCTGTAATACGTCAATGGAGATAGGTTCGTAGTTATAAAGTATAGCTTTTCATCTGTTCCTGAGTTCAAGTTTCAGTTGGGTCCTCGTGCTGTGCTGAACTTCAGATAGTTAATGAATGGAGCCCAAATTTTATGGAAAATATCTTGTTTGTCCATAAGACAAGTCTAATTCTTTCTAAGTATAGGGCCTCCGACATTTCCGTAATCCACATTTTAATTGTGGGGTTGTAGAGCCTTTCCAAATTTTTAATATTATTTTTTTTCCGGTTTATTATACTGTAGTTAAGGAAATTTATGTGGTTTGTTGTGAGTGTTAAGCTTTTTCTGATATTCCAATATTATTAATTTTGTGTCTGTGTCTATAACACATTATAACACATTAAACACACTATAACACACTATAACTATAACATACTATATCACTATAACACTATAACACACTATAACACACTATAACACTATAACACACTATAACATACTATAGCACTCTATAACACACTATAACACATTAAAACACAATACAACGCACTATAACACACTATAACACACTATAACACAGTATAACACACTATAACACATTATAACACACTATAACACACATAACACAATAACACACTAGAACACACTATAACACACTATGACACACTATAACACACTATAACACATTATAACACATTACAACAAATTATAACACACTATAACATACTATAACTATACACTATAACACACTATAACATACTATAACACACTATAACACACTATAACACACTATGACACACTATAACACACTATAACACTAACACTAAAACACACTGTAACACACTATATCAAACACATTATAACACACTATAACAATATAACACATACACACTATAACACACTATAACAAAATAGTAACACACTATTACATTATACACTATAACACTATAACACACTATAACACTATAACATGATAACAAGTGTGTTATAATGTTACTATAACACTATGACTATAACACTATAACATACATTTTAACAATAACACACTATATCAAAAACACTATAACACACTATAACACACTAACACTATAATACACTATAACACACTATAACACACTATAACACACTATAACACACTATATCAAACTATAACACACTATAACACATTATAACACACACTATAACACTATAACACACTATACATTATAACACACTATAACACACTATAACACACTATAACACACTATGACACACTATAACACATGACATATGACATAACATAACATACTATAATACACTGTAACACTATAACACACTATAACACATTATACACTAAACACTCTAATACACTATAACACACTATATAACACACTATAACACTATAACACACTAACATTATAACAATATTAACACACTATAACACACTATACTTTATAACACACTATAACATTATACACTATAACTGCATTATAACACAGTATAACACATTATAACATATACACACTATAACAATATTAACACACTATAACACACTATACTTTATAACACTATAACACATTATCACTATAACACACTATAACACACTATCACACACTATAACACATTATAACACTATACACTATAACATATTATAACACTATAACACTATAACACACTATACACTATAACACACTATACATTATAACACACTATAACACACTATAACACACTATACATTATAACACACTATAACACATTATAACACACTATAACACTATAACACTATAACACATTATACATTATAACACACTATAACACATTATAACACTATCACATTATAACACTATATAATTATATATTATATATATTATATACATTATCACTATAACACAATATTAACACAATCTAACACACTATAACTCATTTAAACACACTATAACGCTATAACATTATAACGTATTATAAGACTATATCACACTATAACACACTATAACACACTATCTCATTTTAACACTATAACACTATAACACACTAACACACTAACACTATAACACACTATATCACACTATAACACTATAATCCACACATTATAACATACTATAGCTATAACATATTATATCAATATAATATAACATCTTATTATATATTATATTATATACATTATAACTATAACACAATATAACACACTATAACACACTAACTCATTTTAACACTATAACGCTATAACATTATAACACAATATAACACACTATAACACTATAACACATTATAACACACTACACACTATACACTAACATACTATAACTAACTCAATATGACACACTGTAACACAATATTAACACACTATAACTATAACGCACTATAACACATTATAACACTATAACACACTATAACACTATAACACGCTATAACACATTATACACTATAAAACTACAACACACTATAACACATTATAACGCACTATACACTATAATACGATAACACACTATAACTATCACAATATAATCACTACAACACACTATAACACTAACACACATAACATACTATACATTATAACACACTATAACACTATAACACACTATAACACTATAACACACTATCACACATTTTAACACACACTATGACGCTATAACTATAACGCATTATAACATACTATAACACAATATTAACACAGTATACTATAACGCACTATAACACACTATAATACACTATAACACTTTCACACACTATACTATAACACATTATAACAAATTATAACACCCTATAACACACTATAACACACTATAACACATTATAACACACATAACACACTATAACACATTATAACAATTATAACACACTATAACACACTATAACACATTATACACACTATAACACACTATAACAAACTATAACACACTATAACACACTATAACACACTATAACACATTATAACATACTATAACACTATAACACATTATACACACTATAACACACTATAACACACTATAACACACTATACATTATAACAAATTATAACACACTATAACACTATAACACACTATAACACACTAGAACACACTATAACACACTATAACACTACAACATACTATAACACACTAACATTGGAACACACTATAACACATTATAACACACTATAACACACTATAACACAAATTATAACACTATAACACTATACGTTTATAACAACTATAACATATATAACACACTATAAACAACTATCTCATTTTAACACACTATAACGCTACAACACTATAACACACTAACACTACAACACACATTATAACACGCTATAACTCTATAACTATATAACACTATATACTATTAATTATTATTATATATTATATCATTCCTAGATGTTGTTGCAGAAGGTGAAGGAAAGTGGAATCAGCTGTGGAAAAGGTGCAGAGCTGAGCTGCGGCAGTTTCCAGACTGCATCAACTGCTCACAACGATAGAGATAAATAACTCATTTAAGGGCCTGTCCCACTTGGCAATTTGTTCGGTGAATGCCGGCGTCATATCAGTGTCGCCAAAAGATTTTGAACATTTCAAAATACAGCGGCGACAAAAAAAACATGTTGTGACACTTGAAAACCAACCGTGCGTCATACGTCATCACGCCACGTCACGCCACAAATGTTTGGTGTTGATGTTGTCGGCCCACAGTATCTGCTGATGCATCAAGATCCCCTGGGGTTGTGGCACCGCAGCAGGTTTGCCTGTGGCTGAGCTGTGAGTGAGTATACGCTGATGCTGTGCGTTTCCAGCCATGAGTGGAGTAGCAGCAGACCCTGGGGGGGGGGGGGGGGGCTTCGTCGGTTGCTGCGTGCAACAGGTCAACTCGGTCTTTAGTTTAGAGGTACAGCGTGGAACACGCCTTTCAGCCCACCGAGTCCGTGCAGACCAACAATCACCCTTACAGGATTGAACCCGTGTCTCTGGCGCTGTAAGGCCGTAGCTCTACTGCTGCACCACCGTGCTGTCTCTGCTCCTGCACTCTGATGGCTTGCTTTGTCCTGTATAGGACAGATTTGTCTGGGCCACAGCCAGACATAAAACAGTATTTTCCTGTAGCCTCTGTAGCCTCTGTTTACTCTGGTACTTTATTTCCACATGTTTAAATTATAATATTTTATTTTAATTGTCTACTGTAGATCATGTTTTATCCTTGCAAGCAAAGCATCAATGCAAGTTCCTTGTACATCCTTGTCTAATACAATTATATTGATTATTATTATTCTAGGTTGACAGATGAACAGAAGCAGCTACTGACTGCACTGGCACTGCTGGAGGAGCAGCTCAGCCAGACACGGCTGGAGCTGCAGGCTGCACGTGCGGCACAGAAGGACACAGACTCCAGCATGCAAGCTTTGGAAGCAGACTTAAAAGTATGACTGTGTAAGTTTTTCCCAAATAGTTTTTTATTTAACTGTAAAAGGCCAAATCTTACCACTTCTTCTGCCTTGGAGATGATCAAAGAGATTGAGGTGAAGAGGAAAGTGTGGGAAAGTATCTTGCCCTCTTCCCTCACCCTTCTTTAGCACTCAACTCCCCACTCACCCCAGCCTCCTCTACTGCGTTCTTCCCTTTCTCTCAACTGTCTCTTCTTTCCCCCTCTGCTCTCCTTTCCCTGTGTTCACGACGTGGCCTCCTCTACATTGGAGAACCAAACAGACGTTGGGTTTCTACTTTGCAGAGGACCAGGTGTTCGATCCATGGGGCACTGCTGAGCAGCCTGGTTATCTCATTCTGACTCTTGGATGTGGGAGTGACAGAACAGTCTGTGACTTCCTGCACTGTTGCAAGTAGGCTCAAAGCAATCTTGTGGAATGGCATCTCACTTTCCATTTGGGCTCATGGCAGTCCTCTGGACTTGAACTAAATTCGATAATCTTGGGTAACTTGATTCCTCTGTTAGTATCAGTTGTCCATTTGTGACAATTGGGTTAGCTTGTTTTTAAAATCTCTAGCCAAAAGTGGAGGGCATGTGCATGGTGACCTGCCAGACATGTCTTGTCTGAAAAGCGTCTCCACCGGAAACGTCGCCCATTCCTTCTCTCCAGAGATGCAGCCTGTCCCGTTGTCTATCTTCCGTTTAAACCAGCATCTGCCGTTCCTTCCTAGACATGTCTTCTTGCTCTGCATTTTGCAACTGCTACGATCTTTTGTCAATTTTTCTTATCACCTAACCGGTCCTATTCACTCCTTGACCAGATAACTTTGTATGCAGCTTATCCCCATGGTCACCTGGTGTTACACTATCAGAGCCATCCACCCACCTGTGCAGCTTAACAAAGTTTCTTTGTCACCTCCCCAGTTCTGACGAAGGGTCTTTGACTTGAAACATGACTTCTGTGTCTCTGGCTACAGAAGCAGCCTGACCCAAGTGCTCCCAGCATTTTGTTTTTAGATTTATTCCATCTGCAGTTTTCACGCATTTATTCTAACTTATTTTCTATATGACTGCCACCTTTCAGTCCATGTTAGCACACTTCCTCCAATATCTTGGGCTCTTCATTTTTTTGCAGCAGCCTCATATGTGCCAAATGCCTTTTGGAGATCTAAATACACACTACATTTACAGGAGAGAGACACTAAACGCTGAGTAACTCAGCGGGTCAGACAGCATCTCTGGAGAAAACAAATAGAAAAGTCCTTTTCTCCAGAGATGCTATCTGAGCCGCTAAGTTACTCCAGCTTATTGTGTCTATCTTTGGTTTAAACCAGCATTTGCAGTTCCATCCTACTACATTTACACGTTTCCCTTATCAACTCCCTATCACATCCTGTAAAGTTTTGTCACACATGATTTTCAATAAACCATGTTGGCTACATTTGATTAGATGCAGCTGACCAAATGATTAGTTATTTCCTCTTGCGAACTATGAGTGCTGGATGAATTAGAATCATAGAGTGATACAGTATGGAAACAGACCCTTCGGCCCAACTCGCCCACACCCGCCAACATGTCCCAGCTACACTGGTCCCACCTGCCTGCGTTTGGTTCCATATCCCTCCAAACCTGTCCTATCCATGTACCTGTCAATTGACCTATAGTTCCCAGCTTCTGTTTGTGTGCTGGGATGCCAGGTGAATCTCGCTCACATCCTCTTCTAATGCTGGTCCAGGTGCCCAGTAAATGTAAGTTCTGCTTCCAACAACCATTCAGGCAGTGACCTTGGCCCTCTCCCCCTCTCCCTCTCAGCAGCTGCAGCAGAACCCTCCACCTTCCAGATAGAGAACCTCATCCCTGGTGATGACCCGGTCTCGGTTCCCTCTGCTCATCGGGCGCCGACTCCACGCTGTACCGAATCACCCCCGAGTCAAGCGGCGCACTGGGCTGGAGGAGTGAGATGCATTAGTGCGAGGCTTGGGCCGTGGGCTTGAATCGGCCCGTTCACGGGGTCTTTCATCGGCCGGCGGAGGCTTCATCATCGGGAGCCTTGATCGCCTCGATGCAGCAGTTTGATTTTAAGCCGTGGACAGGCGCTGAAAGGCCCCCGCGAGTGGGGCCGATTCAGCCCTTAGAAAGTGGCTGATAAAGTCTGGATGACAAAACATGGGGGGGATTGTTCCCCACCTCTCAAAGCACGAGTCCCCCCTGTACCCCCCAGGATTTCTACCCCTGCACCAAGGGATCAGACGGACTGTCAGTAAGTTCTCTCACATGTGTCTTTTGCTGAAGATTAAATATGTTTGGCAAGTATGTCAGGAGTTTGTGATTTGCAAATAGCACATTGTGTAAGAAGGAAATGTTGATGCTGCAGGTGCTTTATGCCGCAGATGAACACAAAATGCAGGAGTAACTCAGTGGGACAGGCAACATCTTTGGAGAGAAGGAATGGGATGAGTTTCGGTTTGAGATCCTTCTTCAGATTCGTATTATCACAAATATCGTATTGACTGGAACAAATGACAAGTTACAAATAGAAAATTGCAAATCTGCAGGTGATGGAGGACTGAAACACAATGCTAGAAATACTCGGGTCAGGTAGCAGGTGCGCAGAGATACTTTTTTTAATTGACCATTCATGCAATCTGGTCAAGGATAAACATGTTTTCAGATGCAAAGATAGGGAAACCGAGGAGAACTGGATCGGTGACTGATTGAAGCATCTACATCAAACTTGCTGAACCAATCCAGATTACAGATTGTAGAAACAAGAATCTGCACATGCTGGTTTACCGAGGAAAGACACAACATGCTGGAGTAACTCAGCAGGTCAGGCAGGTCCAGACATCCTGCCGACCCACTGAGTTACTGCAGCATTTTATCTTTCCAGAATAGAAGTTTATTTTTCATGGCCACTTTATTCACAATTTGTCAGTTGCCACAAAGCAAGCCTGTGTAAGTAAGCTTGTTCTCTCCCCATCCACGATGCTACATGCAGTAAAGCTGTTGCTCTCAGTATTTCCTGCTGTCATTTGAGATCCATGTTCTTCTCATACCTCTAAAGCATCGACCTTTTCCATGATAAAATGCTTGTTATCAATGCTGTATGTCATTGAATAGAATGTTCTGAAATCCATGATCAGTAGGATGTTTTAAGTCTGGTTTGAAGCTAATCCATCTTCTCTCCTGCCTGCAGTACTTTCATACTGAAGCACAGGTTCCCTGATCTGTCGTCATTTTTTTTTTGCTTTGTAGAATAAAGATGCTGCAGCAGTCAAACTAATTGAACTGCGGGTGCATAACAACCGGGGCCATCCAGAATACACTTGCCTCCACTGGTTCCGTGTCCACGGAGAAGCAGCGATGTGATTCTGGAGGTCAGCTACCCCGCGCTGTGCAACACTAACAACCTCGATGTAATCTCAATTCAAAGTTGATTTCCTGCAACAATGTCAATTTCTGTCATAAATGTTAATAGTGTTTTAAATTATTGATCATTATTTTATATTAAATATATTTAGAATGATCCTTAATTTGAATGTTTTTTATTTACGGTGGGGAGAGGGGTGTGTGGGTGGGAAGAGGGGGTTGTGGGGAAAGGGGTGTGTGAGGGACGGGGTGTGTGAGGGACAGAGGTGGGGGGGAAGGGGGGGGGGGGGGGAAGGGTGTGTGGCTACTGTTTTAAGGCCTGCATATAACTCCCATCAGGGTATTCTCACCCTTGCAGTTTCTTAACTCTAACTTCCTCATCTTCTGATCTTATGTCATCCCTTGATTGAATTTCATGTCTGTACCAGCAGAGCCACCGCCTTCTCTCTGCCCACCTGCCTGTCTTGATAGGATGTGTATCCTTGCATGTTTAGCTCGCAGCTCTGACCCTCTTTCAGCCAAGTCTCCGTGATGCCTACATCGTTCCAACCAATTTTGAACGATGAGCTCATCCACCTTGTTGCGTACACTGTGTGCATTCAATTACAATGTTTTTACTTGTATAGTAATAGACAATTGGTGGGGGAATTGTGTCTTATTGCCAATTGTCCGTTATAACCGAGTATGGTATCATTGTACGTAGTTGAAACAAAGAACTGCAGGTGGTGATCAATACACAAAAGGACACAAAGTGCTGGAGTAACTCAGGCAGCATCTCTGGAGAACATGATAATTTGGGACGTGTGTGCAAGAAGGAACTGCAGATACTGGGTTAAACCAAAGATGGACACAAAAAGCTGGAGTAACCCAGCGGGACAGGCAGCATCTCTGGAGAGAAGGAATGGGTGACGATTCGGGTCGGGACCCTACTTCAGACTAATCCGGTCTGCTGAGTTACTCCAGCACTTTAACGTTTCACCTTAAAACTGGGCGTCAATGCTGCTGCTCTGCACCACGAGCCCTTCTGCACCCACCGCACGGTCCGGGGAGACGGCTGTTGTTGCGGCTCATGTTGTAGCCCCTGGGAACTGAGCGTTCCTCAAGCTGCGGCCAACGATATGGCACGCAATGTCACCCTGGGGCCCCCTCCCCTCTCACCTGCTGCCGCTTCCAAGGTGGAGTGTCCGAGGGAGGAGGAGGAGGCGGCGACGGTGGGCAGGTGGAGGGAACCTGAAGAAAGCGCTGATGACCAGGGGCTACAATGGGAGTCGCAACAACAGCCACTGTCATCAGTTCATACGGATGGTGAAGAAGCGCACCTTGTGAGCCGGGGTTGGGTCGGCAAGTCTGTCCGCTATCATTGAAATTTGTTATAAGAGGTCCGTTAAAACAAGGATTTACTGTATCTGCTATCACTTTTAAATTGGTTCCCATTTTGCCTGACATTAGATTCTTATCGATTGTTTAATCTTTCCCTCCTATTACTTCTTCTGGACATGAATAACCTCTCCTGGGTTCTCCTTCCCTTTAACTTCATGAATACATTTCCAATTTTTTGCCCCCCCCCCCCCCCCCCCCACCACTCTAATTTTAGTCACCAGTCTTCCGTGCGGGACCTTATCAAAGGCTTTCTGAAAGTCTAGATACACTGCATCCACTGGCACACCTTCATCCATTTTACTTGTCACATCCTCAAAAAATTCCAGTAGATTAGTCAACCTTTCATAAATCCATGTTGACTCCTGTATAAAACTTTACAAATTTTGGAATGACATTTTTACAAAACTATTTTTGGATCAATGGAAGATGGGAATAAGCAAAATACGTTTCAAAAATCTCTACTTAATTATGGTTTCATAGCGGCAAAAAAACTCATACTTAAATTTTGGAAAATTGCGCCAACACCAACGCTCAAAATGTGGATTTCAAATATGTCAGAAACGGCATAACTGGAATAAATGCGTATCCTAGCAGGTAAAGCAGACCGATTCTTATTGATTTGATCTCCTTTTGTCGACTTCTTACAAGCATAGGGTGCAACACAACCATAGAAATAAAATGTTTCAGAATCAGGTGATGAGTGGCCTGGAACATAAAATAGAAATATAGCTTTCAATCTCCTTTTTCCTTTTTTTCTTTTCTCTTTCTCATCTCTTTCTCTTTCTACTTCTTCGTCTTTCTACTTTCGGCCTATCTTTCTATCTCACGCACCACGTATATCAATCTCCTCTTTTCTTCTTTATTCCTGTTTTATTATTAAATTAAAAAATAAGAAGTTGTATATGAAATGTAATATGTCAACAAGTATTAGGTACTGTGGTACCACATTATTGTACTTCTAACAAAAATAAATAAAATTAAAAAAAATAAAAAATCCATGTTGACTTGGACTAATCCTTTTACTGCTATCCAAATGCCCCATTATTACCTCATTAATAATTGACTCACATTTATCTATATTAAACTAATCATATTATGATCACTACCACCGAGCGGTTCCTTTACCTCAAGTTCTCTTATCATATCTGGTTCATTGGACAACACTAAATCCAGGATTGCCGTTTCTCTGGTCGGCTCCATTACAAGCTGCTCTAAGAATCCATCTCGGAGGCATTCTACAAACTCTCTTTCTTGGGGTCCTGAACCAACCTGATTTTCCCAGTCTACCTGCATATTGAAATCCCCCATCACCACAGTGGTTCAAGATATGGTCTCACCAGAGCCCTATACAACTGCAGAAGAACCTCTTTACTCCTATACTGAAATCCTCTTGTTATGAAGGCCAACATTCCATTAGCTTTCTTCACTGCCTGCTGTACCTGTAAGCCAACTTTCAGTGACCGGTGTACAAGGACGCCCAGGTCTCGCTGCACCTCCCCCTTACCTAACCTAACCCCATTGAGATAATAAATGCCCCCTAGTTGTTTGTGTCTGGAGGACAGAAGATCTAAGGGAAATCGTGGAACTGAAAGAAATTTTCACAAGGCGAGAAATAGTATTCGGTAGGCTAATGGGACTGAAAGATGATAAATCCCCTGGATCTGATGGTCTGCATCCCAGGGTCCTCTGGGAGGTGGATCTAGAAATAGTGGACGCATTGCTGATCATTTTCCAATGTTCAATAGATTCAGGATCAGTTCCTGTGGATTGGAGGATAGCAAGAAAGGAGCGAGAGAGAAAACGGGGAATTTCAGACCAGTTAGCCTGACTTCGGTGGTGGGAAAGATGCTGGAGTCAATTATCAAAGAGGTAATAATGGGGCATTTGGATAGCAGTAAAAGGATTAGTCCAAGTCAACATGGATTTATGAAAGGGAAATCATGCTTGACTAATCTTCTGGAATTTTTTGAGGATGTGACAAGTAAAATGGATGAAGGGGTGCCAGTGGATGTATGTATCTAGACTTTCAGAAAGCCTTTGATAAGGTCCCGCACGGAAGACTGGTGACTAAAATTGAGTGCACATGGTGTTGGGGGTAGGCTGTTGACATGGATATAAAATTGGTTGGCAGACCGGACTGAAGCAAAGAGTAGGAGTGAACGGGTCCTTTTCAGAATGGCAGGCAGTGGCGAGTGGAGTGCCTGCAAGGCTCGGTGTTGGGGCCGCAACTGTTTACCATATGTATTAATGATTTGGAAGAGGAGCAACACTAGCAAGTTTGCGGATGACACAAAGCTGGGTGGCAGTGTGAACTGTGAAGAGGATGTTAGGAGGTTGCAGGGTGACCTGGACAGGTGGAGTGAGTGGGCAGATGCGTGGCTGATCCAGAATAATATAGATAAACGTGAGGTTATCCACTTTGGAGGCAAAAACAAGGGGGCAGATTATTAACTCAATGGGGTTCAGGTTAGTTAAGGGGAGAGGTGCAGCAAGACCTGGGCATCCTTGTACATCGGTCACTGAAAGTTGGCTGACAGATACAGCAGGCAGTGAAGAAAGCTAATGGAATGTTGGCCTTCATAACAAGAGGATTTCAGTATAGGAGTAAAGAGGTTCTTCTGCAGTTGTATAGGGCTCTGGTGAGACCACATCTGGAGTATTGTGTACAGTTTTGGTCTCCTAATTTGAGGAAGGACATCCTTGTGATTGAGGCAGTGCAGCGTAGGTTCACAAGATTGATCCCTGGGATGGCGGGACTGTCATATGAGGAAAGATTGAAAAGACAAGGCTTGTATTCACTGGAGTTTAGAAGGATGAGGGGGTATCTTATAGAAACATATAAAATTATAAAATGACTGGACAAGCTAGATGCAGGAAAAATGTTCCCAATGTGGGGCGAGTCCAGAACCAGGGGCCATACTTACTTTCTTCACCCAGAGAGTTGTGAATTTATGGAATTCGCTGCCACAGAGGGCAGTGGAGGCCAAATCACTGGATGGATTTAAGAGTGAGTTACATAGAGCTCTAGGGGCGAGTGGAGTCAAGGGATATGGGGAGAAGGCAGGTACGGGTTATTGATAGGGGACGATCAGCCATGATCGCAATCAATGGCGGGGCTGGCTCGAATGGCAGAATGGCTTCCTCCTACACATTTTCTATGTCTATGTCTATGTTTATGTGGCCCCCTGTTCTGGATTCCCCCAACATTGGGAACATTTTTCCTGCATCTAGCTTGGCCAGTCCTTTTATAAGTTTCTATAAGATCCCCCCTCATCGCCTCATATACTGATAACCTTGGAAGACAAAGAGGACGGGGATGTTGCCAGTGGACTGAGCAACAAGGGGAGATTGTGCAAGCTAGGAGTTTGTTTCTTGGAGCATAGGAGGATAAGGGGTGATCTTATGGAGGTGTACAAAATCATGAGAGAAATTAATAGAGTGAATGCACAGAATCATTTACCGAGCGTAAGGGAATCACAGTGCATTTTTAAGGTTTGAGGGAAAAGATTTAATTGAAACCCAAGGAGCAACCTTTTACATTCGGATGGGGTGGGTGGGGAGGAGATATGAAATAAGCTGCCAGTGGAGGTAGCAGGGCTGCCAACATTGGGTGAGAGTTGGGAGTGAGAAATTGCGAGAGACCAAGCCCGAGGGAGCATAAACCCATTGAGAACTTTTGCATTTTTCAGCTTGAAATTGTGCAATATGGTGCATACTGTAGCGAGTCTTTTAACCCACACTTGAATGCAATATTTATGCTTTAAATTGGATTAGCTATGAATAAGGTTAGAGTAAATTACATTCCTAATTACATTCCACAGTAGAGCCCAGACTCTGATCAACACGTGCAGCACATGAATGATCTCTAGTGTATTCATTTTGGAAATCAGATTATACTCAAGCACTTGGCCCATGTTGACCAACCTGGGTGTCACTGCACACCTGGTACTACTCCTGACCCTGATTCTAGTTGCATACCTTCTCTCATTCCTGACCCTGAGTCCAGCCTTACACCTGGCCCCTATTCTACCCTGAACATAGCTGCTTACCTGCTTAGGTTCACAGTGCTGAACACACCGCTGGTCCCAGCTTTGACTGCACACCTAGTACTATTCCAGACCTTGACTGGATGCACACTTGGCCTTGCTCCTAGCCCCTTTTACCGACAATATATCTGGCCAACACATAAAGCCCCATATCTGACCCCCTAGATTTAACCTATTACGTTCAAGTCCACAGGTGCTTATCTAATGCAGTAATATTTTATGGGGCACTTCACGGACCAAATGATGCATAACAAAATGTGCTACGTTCGCCCATAGTTGCTTATCTAATGCAGTAATCTTTTATGGGGGACTTCACAGACCAAATTATGGATAACAAAATGTGCTACATCCATTGGCTTCCTTGTTATCTAACATGCTAGTTACATTGTCAAACAAGTCAAACTGTTTTTTCCCCATATCCCTTGATTTCGTTGGTTGAACACAATTCCAATCCATAAAATTATACTCACTCAGCTGTATAAGTATTCTGTTACAATTTCTTTCATTTTTGTAACAAACTGTCCTGAAGTCATTTTCACCCCCAATATTTTCAGTATTTTGCTGTCTTCCTCTCAGCTTGGACTTTTCCGAAATGCAAAGTTCGATAACTATATATTTAAGCAATATTATTCTATTAAATGTGATCTTGAGAGTACATAATATTTTCTGTGGTATTCATAACACACCAATGATAAAAAGATCTTTGTTTTGATTGCACCTACCAACATGCATACATTATTACATTACAGTTAATGTGTACCGAGGGCGATTACTTCTACATTGAAGTGATTGAAATCCAAGTGAAGTTTAAATGGCATCATTAAAATAAAACCTCCGGAATGGATGATATTCATTACATGGTTGGTTGGGATCAGTATCAGCACAATCACTATATTAAACTTTGAATCTTCAGGTGTCCTGGTTCAAGCTAAAACAAGCTAAGACACATAATAATCTCCTCATACATTTCCCTGCAAGTATCTCTGTCACTCCTTTAAAATATGCCCCTTCTTTGGATAAGCTCTTAAATATCGCATCTGAATCAGTTTCCATCTGATTACACTCCTTGAGGATGTTCATCTACGTGTTCAATTAATAAAACAATGAGATTGGGGACATTTCTATTCAACCTGTCAAAGGAATGGGGGTGGTGGTACATAGATAGGACAGGTTTGGAGGTATGGACCAAAAGCAGGTAGCGTAGCTGGGACATGTTGGTGGGCGTGGGCAAGTTGCGCCGATGGGCCTGTTTTCACACTGTATCACTCTATGACTACAGTATACTTCCACCATGCATGAATGCTTCAAAATCAAGTGATTGAGTTTTATTGCCATATACCCAAGCATAGAACCATAGAAAATAGGTGCAGGAATAGGCCATCGGCCCTTCGAGCCAGCACTGCCATTCAATATGATCATGGCTATTCATCTAAACTCTTTCCTGTTTTTTCCCCATATCCCTTGATTTCGTTAGCCCCAAGAACTAAATGTAACTCTCATAAAATCATCCAGTGAATTGGCCTGCACTGCCTTCTGTGGCAGAGAATTCCACAGATTCACAACTCTCTGTGTGAAGAAAGTTTGTCCTCATCTCAGTCCTAACTGCCCCCCCCTTTTATTCCTAAACTGTGACCCCTGGTTCTGAACTCCCCCAACATCGGGAAAATTTTTCCTGCAGTTACAGTAAGTGAAAATCTAGCAGCCAAGCAGGATGCTTTCTCCAACCAGCCCCATTTGAAGTCCACCATCTTCCACCATTTCTACCCTGTGCTTGGTACTTACTTCCAGCAACCACTGGTTGTCCTCCAGGATGCACCGAGCCGCAGCCTGATCCATACCGGTCACCTGGGCGAATTTGGCACAGAGACCCTCATGGCAGCGGCGCAACGCTTCCGACACCTTGCACTTGAGGCTGCTCCATGGCCGGAGCTGCAGTGAGCGACATGCCAGCCCGGCAAACACTCGCCAGCCCCGCTCCCCGTCCGCATCTGTCCCCGTCGCTGCTTCTGCTTCCAACACCCGCGGCCCATGCAGTTGATATGAGTTTTGAAATTTTCGTTGATCACAGAATTTCTCACAAAGCGAGAGAAATTTGTGATCAGCGTGAGAATTCGGCGAAATGCCTGATTCTCACGCTCAATGCATGGGAGTTGACAGCCCTCGCTCTCTCTCCCCCTCTCTCTCTTCCCCTCTCCCCCTCTCTCTCTCTCCCCCTCTCTCTCTCTCCCCCCCTCTCTCTCACTCCCCCCTCTCTCACTCCTTCTCTCTCCCTCTCTCTCTTCCCCTCTCTGTCCCCTCTCTTTCCTCTCTCTCCCCCTCTCACTCCCACTCTCCCTCCCCTCTCTCCCTCTCTCTCCCTCTCTCCCCCATTTCTCCTTCCCACCTCACTCACCCCCTTGCTCTCTCTCCCCTCTCTTTCTCCCCTCTCTATCTCCTTTCTCTTTGCCCCCCATCTCTCTCTTTCCCGTTTCTCTCTTTCCCCATCTCCTTCTTCCCCCTCTCTCCCTCTTCCCCCTCTCTCTTATACCACCCCTCTCTTCCTCCTCTCTCCACCCCTGTCTCCCTGTCTCCTTCCCCTCTCCTCTCTCCACCTCCCTTTGAGAATCTGTCCCTTTGGCACAGAGACTCTCACGGTAGTGGCGCAACGCTTCCGACGGCCCGGGACTCTCGCACTGAAGCAGCTCTATGGCCGGTGCTGCAGCGAGCGGCTCGTCAGCTCCGCAAACACTCACCAGCCCCGGCTCCCCGCATCTGTACCAGCCCGCTGCTTCCATCCCTCCCTCATCCCCGGCTCTCCAACACCTGCGGACCATGCAGTTTATCTGAGTTTTGACATTTTCGTTGATCACAGAATTTCTCACCACAGAGTTTACATTTACATCTAAAAGCAGCGCTGGGCAGACTGAGGCTCCTGAAGAGAGTGAGTTGGAGCAGGATAATACACCGGCTGAGAGGAAGGAGGAAGAGGTTCACGGAGGCAGAAGAGGGGTAAGTGAGCCGGCCTGCTAGCCAGGCTAAGGGCTAACATCACACCCGCTTTTCCATCACTTTTCCAGGTTAATGTTCGCTCGCTGGACAACGAGATGGACCTGATGTGGCTCCGAATGAGCAGATACAGGGACATGGAAAACTGCTGTGTATTTCTCCTGACGGAAACATGGCTACATAATAACATGCCGGACTCAACGTACCAGATCGACGGACTACTCTTCTTCAGGGGAAAACGGGCAGAGATGGACACTGTGTTTACATCAACCGAGCGTGGTGCACACACGTCCCTGGTAAGCAGCCATTGTTGTGAAGCAGTTGAACATCTAACACTGAAATGCCGGCCGTACTATTTGCCCCCCCGGGAGTTTACAGTGGTGGTTATTGTGGCTGTTTACATACCGCTGAGTGCTAATGCTAGCCAAGCTCTCAGGGAGCTCCATGACCACATCTGTGCGCTCCACAACAAGCACCTAGAGGCTTTCTTCCTGGTTGCAGGAGACTTTAACCATATAAAACTGTCGGACACTCTGCCACGGTTCTGCCAGCACGTCTCCATAGCAACCAGGGGGAACAACACACTGCATGGTGTGTATACAAACAGACGGGGTGCATACAGAGCGGTGCCCCCCCCCCCCCCCCCCCCCCCCCCCCCCACCTGGGTTTCTCCGATCACATGTCAATGATGCTGCTTCCTGCTCACCATCCTGTGCTCAAAGCCATCAAGCCCACACAAAAAACCATCACTGTGTGGCCCAGTCATGCAGCCTCCATGCTTCAACACTGTTTTGGCCGCATAGATTGGCAGATCTTCAGTGAAGCAGCAACAGACGGTGATAAGGTGGACCTGGAAGAATATACCTCATCTGTCACCAGCTATATCAGCAAGTGTATCCATGATGTTACCATCACCAGAAAAATCACCACCCACCCCAACCAAAACCCCTGGCTGAATCTTCTTCTTCCTCGTGTCCGGCCATCTTCCATATCACGTCTTTCCGGTCGGTCAGTGAAGGTTGACGGTCGGTGGTTGCAGAATTGGCTACTTCAGTCAGTCACTGTGGTACAGTTTCTGTCGTCAGCATAGCCCAGGGTGGGCCACGTGGAGGCTTCTGCTTGCATCCCCCTGGCTGAATGGAGAAGTACCATCTCTTCTGAAGGCACGGGACTCAGCATTCAGGCTGGGAGATGCATCGATGCTGAGAGCAGCGAGGAGGAAGCTGGAAGCTGGAATTAAGAGAGCAAAAGCCAACTATGCTCTCAAAATCCAAGGTCATTTCTCCACCAATGACCCTCAGAGCATGTGGAAGGGCATCAAGGTCATCACAGGGCACAGCAAAAGAGATGCTGCATGCCCCAGGGACCCATCTCTTCCTGATGCCCTGAACACTTTTTATGCTCATTTTACACCTCCCCAGCTGCGGATTCACACTTCTACCAGGTGAGCTGCCTCTCAGGGTGACTGCTGAGGATGTGAAGTCCCTGATGAGAGTCAACCCCCGCAAAGCAGCAGGCCCGGATAATATCCCGGGACGGGTTCTGAGAGTCTGCGCTCACTAACTCACTGGGGTACTGACTGACATCTATAACACCTCCCTCTCCCAAGCTGTGGTGCCGACATGTCTCAAGAACGCCACCATCATCCCTGTGCCAAAAAAGTCAGTGGTGTCAGGCTCTCACCCCGATAATCACAAAATGCTTCGAAAGGCTGGTTATGGTCCACATAAAAGACAGCATTAACATCAATGTGGACACTCATCAGTACACCTACAGGAAGAACCGGTCTACATCTGATGCAATCTCATCCGTCATTCACTCAGCCCTCACTCATCTGGAGAACAGGAGTTCATATGTCAGATTGCTCTTCTTGGACTCTAGTTCTGCCTTCAATACCATCATTCCACAGACTTTAGTCAACAAACTGCTGCTGCTTGGACTTAAACCATCCATGTGCAACTGGGTACTAGACTTCCTGACCAACAGATCACTGTCTGTTAAAATCTACGGTGTCTCATCCCACCCCCCCATTACCCTCAACACCAGCTCCCCACAGGGATGTGTCCTGAGCCCCCTGCTGTACACTCTTCTCACTTATGACTGTTCAGCCAAACACCCGAACAGTCATATTGTGAAATTTTCAGAAGACACGGCCGTGGTGGGATTAATGTCCCACAATGACGAGTCGGGCTACAGACAGGAGGTGGGAGAACTTGAAGTCTGGTGTAAAGCAAACAACCTCTACATCAACGTGGGGAAGACAAAGGAGGTGATTGTGGACTTCAGGAAAGGCAGCTACACCCCCCCCCTCTACATCGGAGGAGAAGCTGTGGAGATGGGGTCCAGTTTTAAATATCTGGGGGTGCACATTTCTAACGACCCCACCTGGACCTGCAACACGTCAGCATCATTAAAAATGAATGATGCATTGTAGAGGGTGGTCAAATATGCCCAAAAAATCACAACTAACTGCCTCCCTGCCATTGAGGACATTTACATCAGCAGGTGCAAGAGCAGAGCCTCAAACATTATGAAGGACCCCACCCACCCAGTAAATGTCCTCTTTGTCCCCCTCCCCTCAGGGAGAAGACTGCGCAGCATAAAGGCCAGGACAACAAGGCTAAAAGCCAGCTTCTTCCCCGAGGCCGTGAGAATTTTCAACTCCCTATCTCACTGACTGAACCCTCACTACCTCAGTGAACTGTCTGCCGCTACTGCTGCTGCTATGGACATTATTATGCTGCTGGCTTTTAACCATGCTGCTTTTCTACTTTTTACTATTTATTTATTTATAGGCTCATTATTATTTAGATTTACTGTGGAAGGTTTTTATATGTTAGAATTTATTGATGTCTTTACTGTACTTTATTGATATCTTACTGCACTATTACGCTGTTCGGACCCGAGTACAAATTTCGTTCATGATTCATGTGGAAGCATGTTTTTATCGAATGACAATAATAAATGAACAATAGGAGTCTGGGAACCGTAAACTCACTATTCAGGAACAGCTTCTTCCCATCAACCATTATGCTTTTGAACACTACAAACACCAACTAAACTATGAACTATGGTTGCACCGAGGATTTCAACCTTTTTGCATTAACATTGGTCTTTTTAAATCGAATGAACTTTTTGTTTGTTTATAGCATTATCTATGAGTACTGTGTTTACACAGCTGTTGTGCTGCAAGTAAGAATTTCATTGAAACTCTTAACTCTCTCGGGAGAAATTCAGCATGTCTGCAATAATTCTTACAAACTTCTACAGATACACAGTCAATCTCCAATTGTGAGAACAGTCACAGGAGGAATGATTATCCCACTACACTCAAGCTGACACCCTAATATTCAAAGCGATGTGCTACTCGTTACTCCCTTGTCCTCGCGATGACACAGAGGAGACCCCAGGATCCCAAAACCAAATTGAAAAAGATAAACCCAAACTGGAACCAGAGAAACCACGTTTGATTTAGCTCCAGAATACAACACCCTCACCAAAAAGCCCATGAATTCCCACAACAATTATCCAACTCCCACAGCCCCGTACACTGAAAACCAGTCCCAGTAATTCCGAGTACGATCTTAAAACCCAAACTGTAGAAGTAGTAGAACCAGTCCAGAGACTCAAGTATAATGCCTTTAGATAACACAAATCTATTCAATGATAAGGCAGCAATGAAAATTAGATTCCTTTACCCACCCCAAATCTATAATAATTCTAAAAGTACAAAAGGGAAAGCAGCTCTACTAAAAATTGAAGAACCGTTCTCCTCTTGAATCGGAAATAGGACACTGACCAGATTCCTTCCAAACTAAAATAAGACAGGCAAAATCAGTGGGTTATTAGCCAAACTGCACAACAAATGACCAGGCAGTTGCTTCGGGCCCTGGACGCTGGTAAACCGTGGCCACAGAAAACCTGTTCCATTTGACTAAATAAAGAGAACAAGATCTCTCAGGTGCCACTAAATGACCAAATAGAATAGATTAAATGAAAACATCCAATTTTAAAATTGTTACAAATCTTTATTAACTAGAGCTGCCAAGAGGTTGGGACAGTGGCCATGACCTGTTTCTGGCCAAGATAACAGGAGCAACTTTTGCAGACAACAACTGGTCCAGAGACAAGCTGTTAATTTGAGTATAGGAGCAGAGAGGTTCTACTGCAGTTGTACAGGGTCTTGGTGAGACCACACCTGGAGTATTGCGTACAGTTTTGGTCTCCTAATCCGAGGAAAGACATTCTTGCCATAGAGGGAGTACAGATAAGGTTCACCAGACTGATTACTGGGATGTCACTACTTTCATATGAAGAAAGACTGGATAGACTCGGTTTGTACTCGCTAGAATTTAGAAGATTGAGGGGGGTTCTTATAGAAACGTACAAAATTCTTAAGGGGTTGGACAGGAAGATTGTTCCCGATGTTGGAGACGTCCAGAACAAGGGGTCACAGTTTAAGGATAAAGGGGAAATCTTTTAGGACCGAGATGAGGAAAACCTTTTTCACACAGAGAGTGGTGAATCTCTGGAATTCTCTGCCGCAGAAGGTAGTTGAGCCCAGTTCATTGGCTATATTTAAGACGGAGTTAGATGTGGCCCTTGTGGCTAAAGGGATCAGGGGGTATGGAGAGAAGGCAGGTACAGGATACTGAGTTGGATGATCAGCCATGATCATATTGAATGGCGGTGCAGGCTCGAAGGGCCGAATGACCTACCACTGCACCTATTTTCTATGTTTCTAATAAACAGGAAATCACAAGAAATGGGGATGGAAGCTTCCAGAAACATGGGGCATAACGGCTCTACCTTCAAAGCACCTTCCCTAAACCAGTCAGACCTCTTTCCCTGATGAAACTGTAGACAAATCAAAACTGGAATATTGTTGTTGCCCAGTCATGGACACCACTGGATTGAATTGGCATTAGAGAATGGTGGGCACAGTGGTGTAGCTGGTTGAGCTGCGGCCCCACAACGCCAAAGACTCGGTTTAATCCTGACCTCCAATGCTGTGTGTGGAGTTTGCACGTTCACCCAATGACCACATGGGTTTACTCCTGGTGCTCTGGTTTTCCCCACATTCCAAACACGTGCGGGTTTGCATGTTAATTGGCCTCTGTAAATCGCCTCTAGTATATAGGGAGTGGACGAGAAAGTGGGATGAGATAACTTGTGTAAACGGGCGATAGATGGTCGGCATGGACTAGGTGGGCCGAAGAGCATTTCTATTCTGTATCTCTGAACAAAATTGGTGACCACAAACCAACAGACATAGAATCATAGACAATAGGTGCAGGAGTAGGCCATTCAGCCCTTCGAGCCTGCACTGCCATTCGATATGATCATGGCTGATCATCCAACTCAGTATCCTGTACCTGCCTTCTCCCCATACCCCCTGATCCCTTTAGCCACAAGGGCCACATCTAGCTCCCTCTTAAATATAGCCAATGAACAGGCCTCAACTACCCTCTGTGGCAGAGAGTGGTGGGGTTCTTAAATGGGTGAGCAGAGAGACAGAGGGGTGTAAAATGGGGGTGGAAGCAACAGGTAGCAAGGTGAAAAGTAATAGTGGCAGGCAGACAAATCCAGGGCAAAAATCAAAAAGGGCCACTTTTCAACATAATTGTAAAAAGAGTAAGACCGTTGTAAAAACAAGTCTGAAGGCTTTGTGTCTCAATGCAAGGAGCATTCATAATAAGGTGGATGAGTTGAATGTGCAGATAGCTATTAATGATTATGATATAGTTGGGATCACGGAGACATGGCTCCAGGGTTGGGAACTGAACATCCACGGATATTCAATATATTCAGGAGGGATAGACAGAAAGGAAAAGGAGGTGGGGTAGCATTGCTGGTTGGAGAGGATATTAACGCAATAGAAAGGAAGGACATTAGCTTGGAGGATGTGGAATCGATATGGATAGAGCTGCGAAACACTAAGGGGCAGAAAACGCTAGTGGGAGTTGTGTACAGGCCACCTAACAGTAGTAGTGGAGTTGGGGCTGGCATCAAACAGGAAATTAGAAATGCATGCAACAAAGGTAAAACAGTTATAATTGGTGACTTTAATCTACATATAGATTGGGTGAATCAAATTGGCAGGGGTGCTGAGGAAGATTTCTTGGAATGTATGCGGGATAGTTTTCTAAACCAACATGCGGAGGAACCAACAAATGAGCAGGCTATTCTAGACTGGATATTGAGTAATGAGGAAGGGTTAGTTAGCAGTCTTGTTGTGCGTGGCCCCTTAGGCAAGAGTGACCATAATATGGTTGAGTTCTTCATTAGGATGGAGAGTGACATTGTTAATTCAGAAACAAGTGTCCTGAATTTAAAGAAAGGTGACTTTGAGGGTATGAGACGTGAATTGGCCAAGATAGACTGGCAATTGATTCTTAAAGGGTTGACGGTGGATATGCAATGGAAGGCATTTAAAGACTGCATGGATGAATTGCAACAATTGTTCATCCCAGTTTGGCTAAAGAATAAATCAGGGAAGGTAGTGCATCCGTGGATAACAAAGGAAATAAGGGATAGTATCAAAACAAAAGATGAAGCATACAAATTAGCCAGAAAAAGCAGCCTACCAGGGGACTGGGAGAAATTCAGAGTCCAACAGAGGAGGACAAAGGGCTTAATTAGGAAAGGGAAAATAGATTATGAAAGAAAACTGGCAGGGAACATAAAAACTGACTGCAAAAGTTTTTGTAGATATGTGAAGAGGAAAAGATTAGTTAAAACAAATGTAGGTCCCTTGCAGTCAGAAACAGGCAAATTGATCATGGGGAACAAGGACATGGCAGACCAATTGAATAACTACTTTGGTTCTATCTTCACTAAGGAAGACATAAATAATCTGCCGGAAATAGCAAGGGACCGGGGGTTAAATGAGATGGAGGAACTGAGTGAAATCCAGGTTAGCTGGGAAGTGGTGTTAGGTAAATTGAATGGATTAAAGGCCGATAAATCTCCAGGGCCAGATAAGTTGCATCCCAGAGTACTGAAGGAAGTAGCCGCAGAAATAGTGGATGCATTCGTGATAACTTTTCAAAACTCTTTAGATTCTGGAGTAGTTCCTGAAGATTGGAGGGTAGCTAATGTAACACCACGTTTTAAAAAGGCAGGGAGAGAGAAAACGGGGAATTACAGACCAATTAGTCTAACATCGGTATTGGGGAAAATGCTGGAGTCAGTTATTACAGATGGGATAGCAGCACATTTGGAAAGTGGTGAATTCATTGGACAAAGTCAGCATGGATTTATGAAAGGTAAATCATGTCTGACGAATCTTATAGAATTTTTCGAGGATGTAACTACTAGAGTGGATAAGGGAGAACCGGTGGACGTGTTATATCTGGACTTTCAGAAGGGTTTCGACAAGGTCCCACATAAGAGATTAGTATGCAAATTTAAAGCACATGGTATTGGGGGTTCAATATTGATGTGGATAGAGAACTGGCTAGCAGACAGGAAGCAAAGAGTACGAGTAAACGGGTCCTTTTCAGAATGGCAGGCAGTGACTAGTGGCGTACCTCAAGGCTCAGTGATGGGACCCCAGCTATTTACAATATATATTAATGATCTGGATGAGGGAATTGAATGCACCATCTTCAAGTTTGCGGATGACACGAAGCTGGAGGGCAGTGTTAGCTGTGAGGAGGATGCTAGGAGGCTGCAAGGTGACTTGGATAGGTTGGGAGAGTGTGCAAATGTATGGCAGATGCAGTATAATGTGGATAAATGTGAGGTTATCCACATTGGTGGCAAAAACAGGAAAGTAGACTATTATCTGAATGGTGGCCGATTAGGAAAAGGGGAGATGCAACGAGACCTGGGTGTCATGGTACACCAGTCATTGAAAGTAGGCATGTAGGTGCAGCAGGCAGTGAAGAAAGCGAATGGCATGTTAGCATTCATAGCAAAAGGATTTGCGTATAAGAGCAGGGAGGTTCTACTGCAGTTGTACAGGGTCTTGGTGAGACCACACCTGGAGTATTGCGTACAGTTTTGGTCTCCTAATCTGAGGAAAGACATTCTTGCCATAGAGGGAGTACAGAGAAGGTTCACCAGACTGATTCCTGGGATGGCAGGACTTTCATATGAAGAAAGACTGGATAGACTCGGCTTGTACACGCTAGAATTTAGAAGATTGAGGGGGGCTCTTATAGAAACTTACTAAATTCTTAAGGGGTTGGACAGGCTGGATGCAGGAAGATTATTCCCGATAACCATATAACAATTACAGCACGGAAACAGGCCATCTCGGCCCTACAAGTCCGTGCCGAACAATTGTTTTCCCTTAGTCCCACCTGCCTGCACTCATACCATAACCCTCCATTCCCTTCTCATCCATATGCCTATCCAATTTATTCTTAAATGATACCAACGAACCTGCCGCCACCACTTCCACTGGAAGCTCATTCCACACCGCTACCACTCTCTGAGTAAAGAAGTTCCCCCTCATGTTACCCCTAAACTTCTGTCCCTTAATTCTGAAGTCATGTCCTCTTGTTTTAATCTTCCCTATTCTCAAAGGGAAAAGCTTGATCACATCAACTCTGTCTATCCCTCTCATCATTTTAAAGACCTCTATCAAGTCCCCCCTTAACCTTCTGCGCTCTAGAGAATAAAGACCTAACTTATTCAACCTATCTCTGTAACTTAGTTGTTGAAACCCAGGCAACATTCTAGTAAATCTCCTCTGTACTCTCTCTATTTTGTTGACATCCTTCCTATAATTGGGCGACCAAAATTGTACACCATACTCCAGATTTGGTCTCACCAATGCCTTGTACAATTTTAACATTACATCCCAGCTTCTATATTCAATGCTCTGATTTATAAAGGCTAGCATACCAAAAGCTTTCTTTACCACCCTATCTATATGAGATTCCACCTTCAAGGAACTATGCACGGTTATTCCCAGATCCCTCTGTTCAACTGTATTCTTCAATTCCCTACCATTTATCATGTACGTCCTATTTTGATTTGTCCTGCCAAGGTGTAACACCACACATTTATCAGCATTAAACTCCATCTGCCATCTTTCAGCCCATTTTTCCAAATGGCCTAAATCACTCTATAGACTTTGGAAATCCTCTTCATTATCCACAACACCCCCTATCTTGGTATCATCTGCATACTTACTCATCCAATTTACCACCCCTTCATCCGATGTTGGGGAAGTCCAGAACAAGGGGTCACAGTTTAAGGATAAGAGGGAAGTCTTTTAGGACCAAGATGAGAAGATCATTTTTTACACAGAGAGTGGTGAATCTGTGGAATTCTCTGCCACAGAAGGTAGTTGAGGCCAGTTCATTGGCTGGATTTAAGAGGGAGTTAGATGTGGCCCTTGTGGCTAAAGGGACCAGGGGGTATGGAGAGAAGGCAGGTATGGGATATTGATTTGGATGATCAGCCATGATCATATTAAATGGCGGTGCAGGCTCGAAGGGCCGAATGGCCTACTCCTGCACCTATTTTCTATGTTTCTATGTTAAATATATAGTTATTGGACTTTGCATTTCGGAAAAGTCCCAGCTGAGAGGAAGACAGCAAAATACTAAAAATATTGGGTGTGATAAATGACTTCAGGACAGTTTGTTATGAAAATGAAAGAAATGGTAACAGAATACTTATACAGCTGAGTGAGTATAATTTTATGGATGAGAAATTGTGTTCAACCAATTGATGACTTATTTGACAAAATAATTAGCATGTTAGATAACAAGGAAGCCAATGAATGGAGCAAATTTTGTTATGCATAATTTGGTCCGCGAAGTGCCCCATAAAAGATTACTGCATTAGATAAGCACCTGTGGACTTGAACGTAATAGTTTAAGTCTAGGGGGTCAGATATGGGGCTTTATGTGTGGGCCAGATATATTATCAGTGCAAAGGGGCTAGGAGCAAGGCCAAGTGTGCATCCAGAGTCAAGGTCTGGAATAGTACTAGGTGTGCTGTCAAAGCTGGGACCAGGGGAGTGTTCAGCACTGGGAACCTAAGCAGGTAAGCAGCTATGAAAAGGGTAGAATAGGGGGCCAGGCATAAGGCTGGACTCAGGGACAGGAATGAGAGAAGGTATGCGTCTGGAGTCAGGGCCAGGAGTAGTACCAGGTGTGCAGTGAGACCCAGGTTGGCCAACATGGGCCAAGTGTTTGATTATAACCTGATTTCCATATATTAATACACTAGAGATCATTCATGTGCTGCACGTGTTGATCAGAGCCTGGGCTCTACTGTGGAATGTAATTAGGAAAGTAATTTAGTCTAAACTTATTCATAGCTAATCCAATTTAAAGCATAAATATTGCATTCAAGTGTAAGTTAAAAAACTCACTACAGTATGCACCATATTGCACAATTTCAAGCTGAAAACTGCAAAAGTACCGTACCAATGGGAGGAGGGGACACCCTCCTCTCACACCCTCTCCCCGGTCACTACGCTCCCTTGGGCTTGGTCTGTCGCAATTTCTCACTCCCAATTCTTACCCAATGTTGGTAGCCCTGGACTCAATTCCAGCACATTTGCACCAGAGGTCTTCAACCAGACCCCCACCATCTCTTCACTGCACTTAGACAGAGGGTGTCTCTGGATGGAAGTTGAGACAAATCAAATCAGACAACTTGAAGGGAATAAAAAACTCCAGGCCACATAATGAGGCGACACCTGACCTGTGATTAGTGTAAACAGTATTGAATGTATGTTTAGCCTCACAATGCAGGTCAGATTATTGTTTTGCCCGGTTCCTGTATTGTACATATTTATTTACCTGAATAAAGTTTATTTTGATTACATTTAAAAAACCTGACCTATGAGTGTGAGACACAAACTTAGTATTCAGCCCTCATTTGTATTGGCCATTGATGTTGTGCTGACGCTTGTTCACCAAAATCAACCCATCATTAGTAGAAACAGATGATGTTTGTGGAAACAAATCTACCGTTTGTCTCCCTCCGTTCCGGCGGGAAAGGAAACGTCCATCGACGACCCGCTCCCGCGCCGCATAAACATCGCGAGAACTGACGCTGAGTCTCGTAGGGATGGCGAAGGTTAAAGGGCGAAGCCGGATTGTCCCCGTCACGTGCCGGGGGATGAGGGAGGGAAGGCAGCCAGCACTCTCTGTACCTCACACACATTGTCCACTGGGGCAGCGGGAAGAGGGGTGGGTAGGGAGGGGGGAAGGGCTGCAACCTGTACACTCTGCATCAAACATTATAGAGCAGCTGCCTCCCCCCCACCCGCCGCCCCAGCTGCTCCCCCGACACGTGACGGGGTCCAGCCCGGCTTCACACTTTAACCGGCGCCATTCCCACGGGACACGACGTCACTTCTCGCGATGTTGGGCGGGAGCGGGTCGTCGACGGACGTTTCGTTTCCAGCGGAAACGTCCCCTGAACCCCGGGGGGGTTGTGTGTTGTGACCAGAATGACCGCCTTCACCCCCACTTTACCCCCCCTTCACCACTCTCCCCTCCTCCCCATACACCCTCCTCTTCTCTCCCCCCCAACTCGCACCCTCACCACTCTCCCCTTCCCCTCCACTCAGGGTGACCACAACTGCTCTCCATAAGCTGAGAGAAAGCAGGTCAGAGGCAGGGAGGGAGCAACAGATGGATGCGGATAAGATGCAGTGTCTGTCGAGCTGAGTTCCTCCAGCATGTTGTCCCAGCAAAGAATGAAAAACTGGAACCATACACAGCTATTCACAGCCGTTTCAGGATTGCCACAGGTGGAGAAGGTGGAAATCCATTTCCTAAAGATTGGGAAATAACTGATTATGATGTTCACTAATTTTTTAAACAACCTGTTTGGAAATTTGCCAGATTAAGATGATTCAACCTTAAGGTGAAGGGGAAATGATTTAATAGGAATCTGAAGGGTAACCTTTTCACACAAAGGGTGGTGGGTGTATGGAAAAAGCTGCCAGAGGGGACTATCCCAACATTTAAGATACAGTTAGACAGGTACATGGATGGGAAAAGTTTGGAGGGATATGGACCAAACTCAATGGTGTGGATAGCATCTCAGGCAAATAGCTATTTCACAGTTTTGGATTTGCCAGAATTCCTGAATTTTTTGCTTTACTTCATCCTGATTTGCAATCAATTAATGATGGCTCGCAGAATGATCCTGACTGAAACGTTACCCATCCTTTTTCTCCAGAGATGCTTCCTGACCTGAGTTACTCCAGCGCTTTGTATCTTTGGTATAAACCAGCATCTAAAGTTCCTTGTTTCTACTAATGATGGTTACGTTTTTTTATCCTCTTCATGTTGTCTGATTTGATTTATTTCAACTTCCTTCCTGAGTCACCCTCTGTTTAAGAGCAGTGAAGTGCAGTCGTGGTTTGGTCGAAGACCTGTGGTGTTAACGTGGTGGAAGTGAATCAGTTGCGTCTTTACTGTCCCTCTGAATGTATGTTTTGGACGATGGCTGGTTGTGCGCAAAAGGTTGTGGGTGTCTGTTTGTTTGTGGTCACCATTTTAGTTCAGAGATACAGATTAGAAACAGCCCTTTCAGCCACCGAGTCCACGCTGACCATCTATCACCCGTTCACACTAGTTCCCACTTTCTCATCCACTCCCTGCACACTAGGGGCAATTTACAGAGGCCAATTAACATGCATACCTGCAGGTGTTTGGAATGTGGGAGAAAACCAGAGCACCCGGAGAAAACACACGCGGTCACAGGGTGAACGTGCAAACTCCACACACAGCATTGGAGGTCAGGATTAAACCCAGTCTCTGGCGCTGTGGGGCAGCAGCTCAACCAGCTACATCACTGTGCCCACCATTCTCTAATGCCAATTCAATCCAGTGGTGTCCACGACTGGGCAACAACAATCTTCCATTTTGATTTGTCTGCATCTTCATCAGGGAAAGATGGCCGGCAAGTTTAGGGAAACTCCAGAAAGTCAATGTTTTGTTTGTGGTGGTTTTCACCTTGGTGGTGTATGTGAAAGATGTGAATGAATTCCTCTGACTCTGTTTCTGAATGTGACATTCCCAAATTTCATCCAGTTCTCTGTGAAAAGACATTGATCGTCCGGGCCACTTCTAGACCAAAGCCTCGTCTAATTTTTCAGGGTCAGCATTTTGCTCTGAGATATGTTTAACCGTTGTATGTTCCTGTCTGTTCTGTTTGTGGACGGGCCTTGGATGTCCATGTAAGTGTACAACATCACGTGGCACAGTCAGGGAGTGTGACGTGGTCTGAAGTGGAGGTGCTGCTGTGCCAGTGGATTAAGAAGGGAGTCGATGTATTCTGCTACCCGATAGGATTCACTTCCACAGTCAGACACAATGGGCCTTCCTGGACGTATTTCCCCAGGTTCTGTCCACCTGTCCGGGTGTTTGTGTATTTTGGGGAAAATGTAGAATTTTTACACCCGTGGTTCAAAGGTCTTTTATTGTCACATTTACATTGATATGTAAATTATTCTCGGGTATTCTAATGGTTTGTGACAATGTGTGTATTCTCTCTGTGACCTGCGTGGGTTTACTCCAGGAGGTTCCGGTTTCCTCCCACACTCTAAAGACGTACAGGTTTGGAGGCTAATTGGCTTGGTATAAATGTTAATTGCCCCTTGTGTGTGTAGGATTGTGTTAGTATGCGGGGATCGCAGGCCGGCGCTGGCCTGTTTCGCACTGTATAATGAACTGGATTTGATATGGAAATTCGAGCCATAATATAATAAGTTTTAATCTCCAATTTGAGAGGTAGAAGGAAAAATCGGAAGTGTCAGTATTACAATTGAGCTGGCCAAAGTTGACTGGAAAGATACCCCAGCAGGGATGACAGTGGAACAACAATGGCAGGTATTTCTGGGAATAATACAGAAGGTGCAGGATCAGTTAATTCCAAAGAAGAAGAAAGATTGCAAGGGGAGTAAGGGGCGACCGTGGCTGACAAGGGAAGTCAGGGACAGTATAAAAATAAGAGAGAAGAAGTATAACATAGCAAAGATGAGCAGGAAGCCAGAGGATTGGGACACCTTTATAGAGCAACAGAAGATAACTTAAAAGGCAATACGGGGAGAAAAAATGAGGTTCGAAGGTAAGCTAGCCAAGAATATAAAGGAGGATAGTAAAAGCTTCTTTAGGTATGTGAAGAGGAAAGCATTAGTTAAGACCAAAGTTGGACCCTTGAAGACTGTGTGAGATTCAAAAATCACAAATGCTCTTGAGACAAATTCAGACAAAGAAGTGTTTTTATTAATTTCATATTCTGCAGAATAGGTGCCTCTCCTCTGATGTCCCCTAGAGGCACACCGAGGATCGGGATGTCTTCTATCTTTATACATTTCTTTTCATTAATATCACATTCTCATCTCTCCCCATTGAGCTTCTTCCAATCATAACATAAAGCCCAGATTCCCACGAGAACGTCGTGGAACGCCCACCCAACGTCAAAGGCACCTCCCCTATCATGCATCGCATGTGCATTTAAATTAGGCATCTTGTCATAGTGGGCGTGAGTACATATTCATATAATCTCATCAGGCCTGCGCAGATCTGTTTGACCTTATGTACTTTCTCCCTTTCACTTACTTCTTTCAAAACTCCTGCTGAAGTATTTCTATTGCTACTTTTTATCTAGAATTTCTCTCTGTTCTGTATATCGTTACTTTCTATTCTACCAGCAGTCTGGCTTCTGCTGACACCTTATTTCTTTCTAAGTAATTTTTCTATCCCTAGTCTAAATCAACCATGTCTGTTAACTCTTTCCTCACAATCCATCCTTTTCTTTTTTGCTACGCAGCCTTGATTTACACTATCTCCTCCTTTTCTAATGCTAGCAGAAGATTCTTCGCCTCCATATCCTCCTCTCGCTAGTCATACTGTGTTCTGAAGGCCATTATGGTGGCAGCACTGTTCTTCGTCAGGGCTGTTTCTATCATCGCTGAGCCAATCCCCGTACACAGGAAATGATACAACATCCGAACAAACACAATAACCCTACCATGACTATTACTGATGTTAGGGCAGATGTAAAGATGTGCTTCCATTTCCCAAACCAGGAGTCTAGAAACCCGGTCCTGGAGGTGTCTACTCCAGAGTTCTCAGCCAATTCGATAGACAGAGAGGTGAGACCTGCTAGGGCTCTTGACACTGACCCATCCGGAGCAGTGTTGTTGGGGATGAATGTGCAACATTGTTTGCCAAACATTACACACACCCCTCCCTTCTCAGCCAGTAGCATGTCCAAGGCCATGCAATTTTGCCAGGCCATTTGGCTGGTAGCTGTCAGTTGTTCCACTAATCCTTCAACTGCATCTCGAGTGTAATTTATAAAGCGTTGTTGATTGTAGTATAAGTAGTTGATCCAGTCCACATTTTTTATTAACTGTGGACCACCAGAAGAGTATGGACTCAAAACCCGCAGTTATCTGATTTCTGGCTTTAAATTCATCGGGTACCCCTCTTGGCACCCCTATCACATCTATATAGATGTGTGTGTCGAATGATCCTCTCACCTTTCTCTTTTGTCGTCGGCTTCCTTTATCGAGTTCTACAGCATGTTCTACTGCTATGGTGAAGGGCATCATCAGTTGTTTGAGGGTACAGGTTCCCGTCCATGACCCTGGTAACCGGGGCCACAGGGTATTCTCCCCGCACCACCACCAGACATCGGCTCAACTGACTATCTGCTTTTTCAGCCAGGAGCTATTGAACAGTGGCCCCTGTTCCTCAGCCGTTATGTTATACGTCTTATTGCAGTTGAGCACCTCCCCCATGTCCTGTCCCTCTGGGTTATTTCTTGTATAGCACTCAAACCCCTCCTCCCCAAAAGGAATGGTAAATGGAGGAGGTCGAGGGTCTTCCCTTCGGCCCTTTGTATTGTTGTTGCTGGTCGGAAATAGGTAATGATAACTCTGGCATATTGCATTATTTGGTAAGAGCGGATTCGTGAATAGCTGTAGTATACATGTCATAGTCCTAGGGGTTCTATCCCAATTCAGGGGAAGGAACTGGGACCAGCTGAGGCCTAGCTCCGGCGCAGGCGTAACAATTGGTTTGTTGCATACTTCTGGCTGTGTACATCATCCAGGCAAGCCAGGTGTTGGCTCCTTTTTCCCCTGTTGGTATTCCTTTCTTATATAACTGCCTTAATCCTGTTTCTCCTGCTACTATCATTATCTTCAGATCCTTAGACTCATTTTCCCATTGCTGACTACTGGTGGTGCTGGTGTTGCCCCGGGATCCCTATTCTGACTGTCATCTATCTTGAACACCTCTCCCCTATCCTCGTATCTTCCCATCTTTCCATCTCACTTTACTTCTATCTCAAACTTCAGACATGCGTCCTTCCCTGTTGTATCTGCACATATCCAATACCTACCACTTTCCTGTATTTGGACACTCTGTATGCTCACATATACGCGTCCTGGCAATTTCTTGTTCGGGTTTTGATATACTCTCCACCTATCAGTTTTATAGGTGGTCCGATGCCACCCATATTTTGATGAAGTAAACACCGCGTGCCAATCTTTACAGGGATGGGTGCATACATACATTCTATAGCCGCACCATCATTTTTCCTTTACATACATTAAATGGGATGGTGGTGGACCTTCTATTCTGTGGTATTGTGATTTTTATGCATGTTACATTACTTACAAGTTGGGTAACCACCCAACACACGACCCACCAACACGAAATCTTCATTTTTCTTGCGGGTTCTTGGTAAATGTTAAAGTCAATGGTTCTTCTCCTTTGCGCTCAGTCCACGGGCTGATATCGTCTGGTGGGGCCTCCACAGGACCCTTAACTCGACTTGCGTGTGTCCACCCTTTCTCTTTTGTTCGTACTGCTGTCTCGGTGATTAGTAACACCAGGTAGGGTCCAGTCCACTTAGGTTGCAGCTTTTCTTCTTTCCATGTTTTTATTAATACCCAGTCTCCAGCCTTGACTGAGTGAATCGGGAAGTCCAGTGGTGGGCTCTGGGCCAGCAATCCTTTAATTTTTAGTTCTGCAAGAGATTGGGACACTGCCAGTAAATAGTTCCTCAGGAACACATCATTCCCTTGTATTGTTGGGACTCCTTCTATCTTCCCTAAGTATGGGAGCCCGAATAACATTTCATATGGTGATATCCCTATGTCTTTTCGAGGTGCCGTTCGGATTCTCAACAGGGCTATCGGAAGGCACTTAGTCCAGGGGAGTCTCGTTTCCTCTATCAACTTGGTGATTTGGGTCTTTAAGGTGCCATTCATTCTTTCCACCTTTCCTGAGCTCTGGGGATGCCATGGTGTATGCAATTTCCATTCTATTCCCAGTGCTTCACATATCATTTCATGTGTTTTGGAGGCAAAATGGGTCCCTCTATCTGAGTCTATTGTTTCCACAATCCCATATCTGGGTATAATTTGTTCTAATAATATCTTGGCTACCGCCTGTGAGATGGCAGTTGCCGTGGGGAATGCCTCTACCCATCTGGTGAAATGGTCCACTACCACTAACAGGTACTTCCATGTTCGTACCCGGGGCAGCTCGGTAAAATCTATCTGTATTCTTTGGAAGGGCCTAACTGCTAATGGTTGTCCTCCTCCTGGGACTGCTCTCATGATTTTCTTATTAATTCGCTGACATATTACACAGCCCCTTATGACTTGTTTGGCCATGGTAAACATCCCACAGCAAGCGTATGTTCTGAGGAGGGTGTCACAGAGGGCTTGTGTTCCCCAATGGCTTTGTCCATGTAATCTGGCTAATAACTCCCTCATTATTTCTTTGTTCAATAGCTGCTTTCCATTTGGTGTCCACCATTTCCCATTTGAAGTACGCTGAGCCCCCATTTCTTTCATGTTTTCCTGTTCTTTCTCACTAAAGATAGGTATCTTTTCCTCTGGTTCCCTTAACGGTATTTGTGACTTCATTTCTACCATCTGTTCTGTGGCTGCTCTTTTTGCAACCTAATCCACTGCCCTATTTCCTCTGGCCTCCAGGGTGTTACCCTTCTGATGCCCTGCCACATGTGCTATGGCTATTCGTTCTGGTTTTTGCAAGGCTTCCAGTGTCTGTCCTACCAATTGCTCATGCGCTAGTTCTTTACCTCGAGTTGTTATCATTCCTCGCTCCTTCCAGATCTTCCCAAAGGTGTGTACTACTCCAAATGCGTATTTTGAATCGGTATATACTGTTCCTTCCTTCCGCTCCAATAATTCTAAAGCTCTCATTAATGCATATAATTCACAAGATTGAGCTGACCAACTACCAGGCAGCCTGCCGCTTTCAATTTCCTCCATAGTTTCCCCGTTCACTAAACCGTACCCACTATGTCTTTTTCCATCTATGCACCTGGAGGATCCATCTATAAACCACCGGCTGCCCTCAGCCAGAGGTTGCTCTTCTAAGTCTTCTCTACTTTGTGTCTGTAAATCTATTATTTCACTACAGCAGTGTACTGGGCCCTCTTCCTTGTCACCCTGTTTCTCCGCTGGATACAGGAATTGGGACGGGTTAAGGTTCTTATCCGTAATTATCATCAAATCGTCTTTTTCCATCAGGATGGCCTCATACTTTAAAAGTCTAGAGTCTGTTAACCATCTGTTGGATTTCTGAGTGAGTATGGTTCTTACTGTGTGTGGTGTAGAAACAACCAGAGTGCCTCCAAAAGTTAATTTCCTACTCTCTTCCACCAATATTGTGGTAGCTGCTACCGCTTGTATGCATCCCGGCCATCCCCTGGAGACTGGATCTAATATTTTCGAGAGGAAGGCCACTGGCTGTCGATTTCCCCCTCTTTTCTGGGTGAGTACCCCTACTGCCACCCCCTTGTCTGAATTTACAAACAGGTGGAAAGGGTGTTCTACTGAGGGCAGAGCCAACATGGGAGCAGTAATCAAACTGTTCTTTAATTTCCCAAATTCCAACTCCTGTTCTGGGGTCCACTGAACTTTGTCTTTTTCTTCTCCCAATTTATCATACAGGAATTTCACTTGTCTGGAGTAATCATCTATCCACAGTCGACAGTATCCTATCAATCCCCGGAATTTTTGGATCTCTTTCTTATTCTTTGGTAGTGGTACTCCCGTGATCCCAGCTATCCTTTCAGGGTTGATTCGTCTCTTTCCCCCACTTATCCGATGTCCCAGATATTTTACCTCTTGTTTCACAAATTGAAGCTTGTTACGAGACACTCTTAACCCCTTCCTTCCCAAGAAGTTTTTTTAATATTTTATTTTATTAGAAGTAAGTACAGTCATATGGCACCAAAGTGCCTAATATATATTTTCATAATACATTTTATGTACAACTTCTTTTTTTTTTTTTTTGTTACACTGAAAAAAGATTAGAATAAGAAAAAGAAGTTAGATAGTAAAGGATAGAAAGATGTGAAATATATATTGTGTGAAAAAAGAAAACGAGTAAATGAAGAAAGTTGAGAGAGAGAATAGAGAAAAGAAAAGAAAAGAAAAAAGAGAAGGAGATCATTATTTATAGTCTTGACCAACCCTCGTCCAGTCCTGAAACAGTTATTTTTTACAATTGTGTTGCACCATATGATTCCAAAAAAACGACGAATGGAGACCAACTCGTTATGAATTGGTCTGATTTATCCATTAGGAGGAATCGCATTTCCTCAAGATGAGCGGTGTCCAACATACTTGCAATCCACATTTTAAGCGTTGGTATTGATGTACCCTTCCAAAATTTAAGAATTAATTTTTTTGCTATTATTAAACCATAGTTAAGGAATAGATTTTGAGATGTGTTCAATTTATTCCCATCTTCCATTACGCCAAATATAATCATTTCAGTATTAGGTTCCATTCTTGTCTTGAATAATTTTGTAATTAGAAGTTTAACAGGCTTATTGTGGCGTCCCTTACTTCATCTTCTCTCTTTCCTGACAAAAGGAGGTCATCCACATACTGTAATAGTTGCGTTTCCCCGTGTACTGGGAAATCCTCCAATACCTGCTCTAAAATTTGGCCGAATAAATTTGGTGAATCTGTAAAACCTTGAGGGAGCACCGCCCACCGGAATTGTTGCTTTCGCCCGGTTTTTAGGTTTTCCCACTCAAAGGCGAATAAGTCTCTACTCTCTGTTGCCAGCGGACAGCTCCAGAAGACATCCTTTAAATCTACCACACTAAACCATTTGTGGCTTGGGGGTATCCGTCCCATGATGGTGTAAGGGTTAGGCACTACCGGGTGTCGGGCTTCGACCACCTTGTTCGGTTCCCTCAAGTCCTGTATGAGTCTAAATGTCCCGTCGGTCTTTCTGACTGGTAGGATCGGAGTATTGTAGGGGGACATACATGGTTCTCATAACCCGTCCTCTAATAAATTCTCAATGATTGGTTGTAAGCCTTTTCGTCCCTCGGTCGAAATGGGGTACTGTCTTACTCGTACTGTGTCTGTGTCTCTCTCTCTCTCTCTGTCTCTCTCTCTCTCTCTCTCTCTCTCTTTCTCGATGCTGAATAGATTCAGGACTGGACATGGCCCCTGCTTGGCCAGCCTTCACAAATGGGGCAGCAGTCCAACCCCATGGAGTGCTTGTGGCACTCCCTTACATAAATAAATAAAATCTATCTCTCTCTGTCTCTGTGTCTGTCTCTCTCTCTCTCTCTCTCTCTCTCTCTCTCTCTCTGTATCTGGCTCTCTCTGTGTCTCTGTGTCTGTCTCTCTCTCTCTCACTCTGTCTGTGGTTCTCAACTTGTATGTCTACCATAAAACAACTTAAAAGCTGGTCATGTTTCATCAATTAACTTATTTCCAGTTAACTTTACTGACAAGAAATCTAAAAGAACATCAAGAAACGATTTTTACAACTTCTCTTTTTCAGGTTACCAGGATACAAAGAGTTAATTTTTGCAGCTTGTTCGCAATCCCCCACGGCCCAAACGCAGTGGGAATTCCCACCTCCGCCACGGGGCGTCTGTGTTCAATTTTACAACTTGCTCATTTCAACCATTTGTTACAAACATCCCCCTTTCGCGGCCTCTGCCATCTTATCTGCTACTTTCGGGAGTAACTCCCTTATCATCCTGTCTCAGGAATTTTCCTGTCTCTCAGGAATTGATCTAACTGTTCTCGTCAGACCTAATGAATCTTCAAGGAGGCAAACTCCCTTCTCCCTCAGGGTCCTCTCCTAGGTACCTCCCTCAGGGGTCTAATTTCTACCGAACTTCTTATCTTCCCCTTCTGCCCTTTGACTCCCCGTCCTGTTGGCCGGGTGATCTTCGTCCACCCCGGCCCCTGTCTTCTCTTTCCCTTGGGTATTTTGGCCCCCCCGGCTCTGCATTTTCTGTGGGTATCTCCTGCCCATATGCAGCTCTGCATTTTCCCCAACTGACGATACCTTATCATTGTTGGCTTCTCCAACCCCTGGGTATTTCCTGCCCTCCAGGGTCCAGCATTTGCCCCAACGGACTATTGGGCAGAATGCGGGGATTTGGCCCACAGCCTTTTCCCCTCCCTTCTGGGTTTGCCTTGCAGCCCCCTGAATCCTTCAGGGCGTTAACCACAAGGTCTTATATTCTTAATACCGTGTTCATCGTACCGTGTTCATCATTCTCAATAGCCCAGGAAGTACTTAATAGTCATTTTCCTACTTAGGTTCCATGCACTGGAATTGCTCGATTGATTTTTCGCGATTTCCAACTACTCCCACTTCTTTGTCGAGTCTCTGTGTGGTCCGGTTACTACTGCTTAAACAGATGACGGCAAGCAAGGAGTCTGAGACCGCTGAACTCAGCAGGGTGCACCTTCCCTTCGTCCGTCTACTCCCGTCAGCTGTCCAGGGTATTGGATCCCGGACGAGCCCCCAAGTTGTGAGATTCAAAAATCGCAAATGCTCTTGAGACAACTTCAGACAAAGAAGTGTTTTTATTAATTTCACATTCTGCAGAATAGGTGCCTCTCCTCTGATGTCCCCTAGAGGCACACCGAGGATCGGGATGTCTTCTATCTTTATACATTTCTTTTCATTAATATCACATTCTCATCTCTCCCCATTGAGCTTCTTCCAATCATAACATAAAGCCCAGATTCCCACGAGAACGTCGTGGAACGCCCACCCAACGTCAAAGGCACCTCCCCTACCATGCATCGCATGTGCATTTAAATTAGGCATCTTGTCATAGTGGTCGTGAGTACATATTCATATAATCTCATCAGGCCTGCGCAGATCTGTTTGACCTTATGTACTTTTTCCCTTTCACTTACTTCTTTCTAAACTCCTGCTGAAGTATTTCTGTTGCTACATTTTATCTAGAATTTCTCTCTGTTCTGTATATCGTTACTTTCTATTCTACTAGCAGTCTGGCTTCTGCTGACACCTTATTTCTTTCTAAGTTATTTTTCTATCCCTAGTCTAAATCAACCATGTCTGTTAACTCTTTTCTCACAACTGAAACAGATGAATTTATTATGAGGAACAAGGAAATGGCAGACGAGTTGAACAGGTACTTTGGATCTGTCTTCACTAAGGAAAACACAAACAATCTCCTGATGTACTAGTGGCCAGAGGATCTAGGGTAACGGAGGAACTGAAGGAAATTCACATCAGGCAGGAAATTGTGTTGAATAGACTGATGGGACTGAAGGCTGATAAATCTCCAGGGCCTGATGGTCTGCATCCCAGGGTACTTAAGGAAGTGGCTCTAGAAATTGTGGACGCATTGGTGATCATTTTCCAATGTTCTATAGATTCCGGATCAGTTCCTGTGGATTGGAGGGTAGCTAATGTTATCCCACTTTTTAAGAAAGGCAGGAGAGAGAAAATAGGGAATTATTGACCAGTTAGCCTGACATCGGTGGCGGAGAAGATGCTGGAGTCAATTATAAAAGATGAAATAGCGGCACATTTGGATAGCAGTAACAGGATCGGTCCAAGTCAACATGGATTTACGAAGGGGAAATCATTCTTAACTAATCTTCTGGAATTTTTTGAGGATGTAACTAGGTAAATGGACAAGGGAGAGCCAGTGGATGTAGTGTATCTGGACTTTCAGAAAGCATTTGATAAGGTCCCACATAAGAGAATAGGGGGCGAAATGAGAGCACATGGTTTTGGGGGTAGGTTACTGACATGGATAGAAAATTGGTTTACAGACAGGAAACAAAGACGGGATAAACGGTTCCCTTTCAGAATGGCAGGCAGTGACGTGGGGTACCGCAAGGCTCGGTGCTGGGACCGCAGGTATTTAGAATATAGATGAATGATTTAGATGAAGGGATTAAAAGTAGCATTAGCAAATTTGGAGATGACACAAAGCTGGGTGGCCATGATCGTATTGAATGGCGGCTCGAAGGGCCGAATGGCCTACTCCTGCACACATTGTCTATTGTCTATCTCTAAACTAAACATATAAATGCACCATGGTTTTTTTGAGGCATTGTAAAATGTCTTCAATTTCCATTAGTCTTTCCTTATAGATGGGCTTTGTCAACTTAGTGCAGTGCTCTGTTTTACTTTATAGTCTGTGTGCCTCGAATAAGTATTGTTGTTTGTCCATGGCAACTCTGTTCTTCCCCATATCTGCTGCTTTGATGATCATTTCCCTGTTGTCTTTCACCTCTCTTAGGATTTGGGTATTGTAAGCCAAGTTTACTGCTGAAGAGGAGAGCCAGCATCTGGCTGATGGAGGGAAAAGACAAGGCCAGGGGAGCAAAGTTTTGTGAAAGTTGTCTTTTAATAGGAGCGGCACTGGCACAGCGGTAGTTGCTGCCTCACAGAGCCAGAGACCCGAGTTCCATCCTGACTACAGGTGCTTGTCTGTACTGAGTTGTACGTTCTCCCCATGACCTGTGTGGGGTTTCTCGGAGATTTCCCACACTCCAAAGACGTACACGTTTGTAGGTTAATTGGCTAAGTATAAAAGTAATTTGTCCCCAGTGTGTTTAGGAAACATAGAAATATGGTGGCACTGTGGCTCAACGGCAAAGTTGCTGCCTTACAGCGCTTGCAGTGCCGGAGTTCTGGGTTCATTCCGACTACAGCTGCTTATCTGTACGGAGTTTGTACATTCTCCCCGTAACCGGTTTTCTCTGAGATCTTCGGTTTCCTCCCACACTCCAAAGACGTACAAGTATGTAGGTTAATTGGCTTGGTGTATGTGTAAATTATCCCTAGTGTGTGTAAGATAGCGTTAATTTGCGGGGTGATCGCTGGTCGGCACTGACTCTGTGGGCCGAAGGGCCTGTTTCCGCGCTGTATCTCTAAAGATAGAAAATAGGTGCAGGAGTAGGCCATTTGGCCCTTCAAGCCAGCACTGTCATTTTATATGTTTCTATAAGATCCCATCTCTACCTTCTAAATTCCACTAAATATAAGCCAGGATAGCGTTGGTGTGGGTGGGATTGTTGGTCGGCGCTGACTCGGTAGGCCGAAGGGCCTGTTTCCGTGCTGTATCTCTAAACTAAACTAAACAGGATGGCTAGTGGTCAGCTTACAAGTTGCTCTGAGAAGCCTCCTGCTTACACATCCACAATTATTCATTGTAATTTGATACAATGTTTGGGTTGCATTTAGCTGTAAACTGGAAGTGTTGGACTTTCAAAATGTTGATAGAAATAAAGTCTTTACAAAGAGAGTGAAAATAATCCAGTCCCACTTCGGCCCACCGAGTCCACGCCGACCATCGATTGCCCATTGCCCATTCAATCTATTTCTATGTTATCAAACTTTCTCATCCACTCTCTACACACGAGGGGCAATTTACAGTGGGCCAATCAACCTACAAATCTGCACCTGGAGGAAACCCACACGGTCACATGGAGAACGCGCAAACTCCATGCAGACAGCATCCGAGGTCAGGAACGAACTTGGTTCTCTGGCGCTGTTTGACAGCAGCTCTGGCTCTGTGTCTAGGTGCCGCCTCTGTGTACATACAAACATTATTATTCCATCCAAAAACATCACCTCACAATTACCAACTGCTGTTGCAATGCCTCTGTTACCACTGGGCAGTGCTGGTCTGTGAAATGATGCATGGCCGTGGAAGTCATTGACATCCTTGGCATTTAACCATGAAAGAGGCTGCATATGGGAGAAAAATATTCAAATTGGTCTGGGTGGTTTACAAAGCATTTCATGAAGCACACAGCGTACACAGCCGGGAAGTTACATCTATAATTGAATGGATTAAAGGCCGATAAATCCCCAGGGCCAGATAGGCTGCATCCCAGAGTACTTAAGGAAGTAGCTCCAGAAATAGTGGATGCATTAGTAATAATCTTTCAAAACTCTTTAGATTCTGGAGTAGTTCCTGAGGATTGGCGGGTAGCAAACGTGACCCCACTTTTTAAGAAGGGAGGTGAGAGAGAAAACGGGGAATTACAGACCAGTTAGTCTAACATCGGTAGTGGGGAAACTGCTAGAGTCAGTTATTAAAGATGGGGTAGCAGCACATTTGGAAAGTGGTGAAATCATTGGACAAAGTCAGCATGGATTTACAAAAGGTAAATTATGTCTGACGAATCTTATAGAATTCTTCGAGGATGTAACTAGTAGCGTGGATAGGGGAGAACCAGTGGATGTGGTGTATCTTGACTTCCAGAAGGCTTTCGACAAGGTCCCACATAAGAGATTAGTATACAAACTTAAAGCACACGGCATTGGGGGTTCAGTATTGATGTGGATAGAGAACTGGCTGGCAAACAGGAAGCAAAGAGTAGGAGTAAACGGGTCCTTTTCACAATGGCAGGCAGTGACTAGTGGGGTACCGCAAGGCTCAGTGCTGGGACCCCAGCTATTTACAATATATATTAATGATCTGGATGAGGGAATTGAAGGCAATATCTCCAAGTTTGCGGATGACACTAAGCTGGGGGGCAGGGTTAGCTGTGAGGAGGATGCTAGGAGACTGCAAGGTGACTTGGATAGGCTGGGTGAGTGGGCAAATGTTTGGCTGACGCAGTATAATGTGGATAAATGTGAGGTTATCCATTTTGGTGTCAAAAACAGGAAAGCAGACTATTATCTAAATGGTGGCCGACTAGGAAAAGGGGAGATGCAGCGAGACCTGGCTGTCACGGTACACCAGTCATTGAAAGTAGGCATGCAGGTGCAGCAGGCAGTGAAGAAAGCGAATGGTATATTTCATAGCAAAAGGATTTGAGTATAGGAGCAGGGAGGTTCTACTGCAGTTGTACAGGGTCTTGGTGAGACCACACCTGGAGTATTGCGTACAGTTTTGGTCTCCAAATCTGAGGAAGGACATTATTGCCATAGACGGAGTGCAGAGAAGGTTCACCAGACTGATTCCTGGGATGTCAGGACTGTCTTATGAAGAAAGACTGGATAGACTTGGTTTATACTCTCTAGAATTTAGGAGATTGAGAGGGGATCTTATAGAAACTTACAAAATTCATAAGGGGTTGGACAGGCTAGATGCAGGAAGATTGCTCTTGATGTTGGGGAAGTCCAGGACAAGGGTCACAGTTTAAGGATAAGGGGGAAATCCTTTAAAACCGAGATGAGAAGAACTTTTTTCACACAGAGAGTGGTGAATCTCTGGAACTCTCTGCCACAGAGGGTAGTCGAGGCCAGTTCATTGGCTATATTTAAGAGGGAGTTAGATGTGGCCCTTGTGGCTAAGGGGATCAGAGGGTATGGAGAGAAGGCAGGTACGGGATACTGAGTTGGATGATCAGCCATGATCATATTGGTCGAATGGCCTACTCCTGCACCTAATGTCTATGTTTCTATGTTTCTATAAGGCATTATATGAAGCCTGGCTTGAGTCCTGTGCCCAGTTCCAGAAATTTAGCTGTAGAAGAATTGTGAGGTTTGGTGAGGGCCCAGAGGGATTTACAGGAGCTCTCGAGAGATGAGGAATTATGTGTGGCAAACACAAAATGCTGGAATAACTCAGCGGAACAGGCAGCATCCCAGGAGAGAAGGAACGTATGACGATTCGGGTCGAGACCGTTCTTGTGTGTATGTGGGTGGGAAAGGGAAGCCAAGGATGTTTCCATAGAGCTGAGGGGCAAGAGGAGCAGTAACAGCACTGTGGTGCAGCTTGTGGAGCCACCTTTTTGCAGCTCCTCTGACCCCGGTTCAATCCTGACCTCGGGTGTTGCCTGTGTGGAGTTTGCACGTTCTCCCTCTGAATGTGTGAGTTCCCTTTGGGCGCATCAGGGAAGCAGTCCCAGCTGTGAAGGGTGTGATTGCGATAACCAGAAGGTATTGATTTAAGGTGTTGGATGAAGAAATGAAGACAAACATTGGAAGCACATTTTACATGAAGGGAGGAGCACTTGAAATAGCAGACAAAATGTGTAGCAAGGAACTGCAGATAACCATATAACCATATAATAACCATATAACAATCACAGCACGGAAACAGGCCATCTCGACCCTTCTAGTCCGTGCCGAACACATAATCTCCCCTAGTCCCATATACCTGCGCTCAGACCATAACCCTCCATTCCTTTCCCATCCATATAACTATCCAATTTATTTTTAAATGATAAAAACGAACTTGCCTCCACCACCTTCACTGGAAGCTCATTCCACACAGCCACCACTCTCTGAGTAAAGAAGTTCCCCCTCCTGTTACCCCTAAACTTCAGTCCCTTAATTCTCAAGTCATGTCCCCTTGTTTGAATCTTCCCTACTCTCAGTGGGAAAAGCTTTTCCACGTCAACTCTGTCTATCCCTCTCATCATTTTAAAAACCTCTATCAAGTCCCCCCTTAACCTTCTGCGTTCCAAAGAATAAAGCCCTAACTTGTTCAACCTTTCTCTGTAACTTAGTTGCTGAAACCCAGGCAACATTCTAGTAAATCTCCTCTGTACTCTCTCTATTTTGTTGACATCCTTCCTATAATTAGGCGACCAAAATTGTACACCATACTCCAGAATTGTCCTCACCAATGCCTTGTACAATTTTAACATTACATCCCAACTTCTATACTCAATGCTCTGATTTATAAAGGCCAGCACACCAAAAGCTTTCTTTACCACCCTATCTACATGAGATTCCACTTTCAGGAAACTGTGCACAGTTATTCCCAGATCCCTCTGTTCACCTACATTCTTCAATTCCCTACCATTTACCATGTACGTCCTATTTTGATTTGTCCTGCCAAGATGTAGCACCTCACACTTATCAGCATTAAAATCCATCTGCCATCTTTCAGCCCACTCTTCCAACTGGCATAAATCTCTCTGTAGAGATGCTGGTTTAAACTGAAGATAGACACATAAAGCTGGAGTAACTCAGTGGGACAGGCAACATGTCTGTAGAGATGGAATGGACGTTTCGGGTCGAGACCGTTCTTCAGACAGAAAGTCACGGGAAAGGGAAACGAGAGATTATAGATGATGATGTAGAGAGATATAGAACAATGGATGAAAGATATGGAAAAAAGTAACAATGATAAAGGAAACAGGCCATTGTTAGCTGTTTGCTGGGTGTAAACTTGAAGCTGGTGCGACTTGGGTGGGGGAGGGATGGAGAGAGGGAATACCGGGTTTACTTGGTTAGAGAAATCAATATTCTGGGCTGTAAGATGCCCAAGCGAAATATGAGATGCTGTTCCTCCAATTTTCATTTAGCCTCACTATGACAATGGAGGAGACCGAGGACAGAAAGGTCTGAGTGTGAATGGGGCAGAGAATTAAAGTGTTTATCAAGCGGGAGATCAGGTGGGTCCAGGCTGACTGAGCGAAGGTGTTGTGGGGTGGGTGTGGGAGTGGTGATGGGGTGGTGGGAGTGATTGAAGGGTGGCAGGTAGTAATGGGGTTTGGCGGGTGTAGCTGGTGGTGGTGCATGGGGGTAGTATCAGGGTGTTGGGATGGGGGTGGTGGCGGGGGATGGGGATGGAGGGGAGTGGTGGTGAATGGTCGCAGGAGGTGTTGGGACAGATTTAGGTTGATGGGGGTTGCTGGACGTTCGGGTTGGTGGGGGGTGCGGGGGGGGGGTGGTGGGGGGTGCGGGGGGGATGGTGGGGGTGCGGGGGGGGATGGTGGGGGGTGCGGTGGGGATGGTGGGGGGTGCGGGGTGGGAGGTGGGGTGTGCAGGGGGAACGCGGGGGGGGATGGTGAGGGGTGCGGGGGGGGTGGTGGGGGGTGCAGGGGGGGTTGCGGGGGGGGGGGTGGTGGGGGGTGCGGTGGGGATGGTGGGGGGTGCGGGGGGGATGGTGGGGGTGCGGGGGGGTGGTGGGGGGGTGCAGCGGGGGGTGCGGGGGATGGTGGGGTGAGTGCGGGGGGGGGATGGTGGGGGTGCAGAGGGGGGTGAGTGCGGGGGGGATGTGGGGGGTGCGGGGGGGGGTGGGGGGGGGTTGCAGGGGGAGTGGGTGCGGGGGGGAGGGCTGGGGGGTGCGGGGGAAGTTGGTGTGGGGGGTGCGGGGAGGAGGGTGGGGTGGGGGGGGGGGGGGGGGGGGGTGGGGGGGGGGGTGGGGGGGGTGGGGGGGGGGGTGGGGGGTGGGGGGGGGGGGGGGTGGGGGTGGTGGGGTGGGTGGGGGTGGGGGGGGGTGGGTCGGGGGGGGGGGTGGGGGGGTGGGGGGTGGGGGGGGGGTGGGGGGGGGTGGTGGGGGGGGGGGGGGGGGTGGGGGGGGGGGGGGGTGGGGGGGGGGGGGTTGGGTGGGGGGGGGGTGGTGGGGGGGGGGGTGGGTGGGGGTGTGGTGTGGGGGGGGTGGGGGGGTGGGGTGGGGGGTGGGGGGGGGGGGGGGGGGTGGGGGGGGGGGGTGGGGGGGGGGTTGGGGGGGGTGGGGGGGGTGGGTGGGGGGGGGGGGGGGGGGGTGGGGGGGGGGGGGGTGGGGGGGGGGGGGGGGTTGGGGGGGGGGGTGGTGGGGGGGGGTGGGGGTGGGGGTGGTGGGGGGGGTGTGGGGGGGGGTGGGTGGGGGGGGGGGGGGGTGGGGGGTGGGGGGGTGGGGGGGGGTGGGGTGGTGTGGGGGGGTGGGGTGGGGGGTGGTGGGGTGGGGGGGTGTGGGGGGTGGGGTGGGGGGTGGGGGGTGGGGGGGGGGGGTGGGGGGGGGGGGGTGTGGGGGGTGGGGGTGGGGGGGGGGGGTGGGGGGGTGGGGGGGGTGGTGGGGGGGGGGGTGGGGGGGGGGGGGGGGGGGGGGGGGGGGGTGGGGTGGGGGGTGGTGGGGGGGTGGGGGGTTGGTGGGGGGGGTGGGGGGGGGGTGTGGGGGGGGTGGGGGGGGGGGGGGGGGTGGTGGGGGGGGGGGGGGGGGTGGGGGGTGGTGGGGTGGGGGGGTGGGGGGGTGGGGGGGGGGGGGTGGGGGGTGGGGGGGGGGTGGGGTGGGGGGGGGGGGGGGGGGGGGGGGGGGGGTGGGGGGGTGTTGGGGGGGGGGGGGGGTGGGTGGGGGGGGGGTGGGGGGGTGGGGGGGTGGTGGGGGGGGTGGGGGGGGGGGTGGGGGGGTGGGGGTGGGGTGGGTGGGGGGGGGGGGGTGGGGTGGGGTGGGGGGGGTGTGGGGGGTGGGGGGTGGGGGGGGGGTGGGGGGTGTGGGGGGGGGGTGGGGGGGGTGGGTTGGGGGTGGGGTGGGGGTGGGGGGTGGGGGGGTGGGGGGGGCGGGGGGGGGGGGTGGTGGGGGTGCGGGGGGTGGTGGGGGTGCGGTGGGATGGTGGGGGGTGCGGGGGGGGGGGTGGTGGGGGGTGCGGGGGGGGGGATGGTGTCCGTGGGAAAAGCGCGCCCACGGACAGAAAATCCAGGGTTTTCTTCCAGGATGATACCAACACCAGGAACATGTGGGAAGGCATCCGGGCCATAACAAACTACAAGGCCCTCAGATGTCTTGTAAGGATGACACAGACTTTCTAAATGAACTAAATAATCATGTCGGCAGGTTTGAGGCACTGAACACCACTACAATGAGGAAATTAGAGCCTCAACCAGGAGAACAGACACTGTCTTTTGAAACTGCTGAAGTCTGCAAAATCCTAGAGGGTATTGACCAGCGAAAGGCAGCCGGACCGGATAACATACCGGGGCGTCTGCTTAGGGGATGTGCCGACCAGCTGGCTCTGGTTCTGACAGACATTTTAACATCTCCCTGAACCAGGCCATTGTTCCATCATGTTTCAAGACAGCCACCATCATACCAGTTCCCAAAAGTCTACAATAACCTGCCTGAATGATTACCGCCCCGTAGCACTCACACCAATAATAATGAAGTGCTTTGAGAGGCTTATTAAGCAGCACATGGTCTCTAAACTCCCCTCCAGTTTTGACCCGTTCCAGTTTGCTTATCGCCCGAACCGCTCCACAGAGGATGCTATTTCCTCTGTAGTCCACCTGAGCCTACAACACCTGGAGGAAAGGAACACCCCACGTGCGGATGCTGTTTGTTGATTTCAGCTCGGCATTTAACACGATAATCCCCCAGCATCTGGTGAGCAAACTGGCACCCCTAGGTTTCAATGCCATACTATGCAACTGGATCATGGATTTCCTTTCTGAAAGACCCCAGTCTGTGCGGGTGGGGAAGAACACCCCCTCGGTCATCGCACTGAGCACCGGATCCCCTCAGGGCTGTGTCCTGAGTCCGCTGCTCTTCACATTGATGACACATGACTGTGTCGCCAGGTCACTACTAACCATATCATCAAATACGCGGATGACACAACAGTAGTGGGCCTCATCCGCAATAACGACGACCAGGCATATAGAGAGGAGGAACAGCTCGTGAGCTGGTGCAGCAGGAACAACCTTCTCCTAAGTGTGAACAAAACCGAGATTGTCGTCGATTTCAGAAGGAAATTCAGCCCAGTCACACTCCACTTTGCATCAACAACTCAGCAGTGGAGCAGGTGAAAAAGATCAAGTTCCTGGGGGTGCATATAACGGACACCTTAAACTGGTCCACAACATTACATCTCTGGCAAAACGGGCACAGCAGCGGTTGTACTCCTCCGCAGGTTGAGAAGTTTACACCTCCACCCTCCCATCCTCGCCACTTTCTACAGAAGCACAATTGAGTCGGTCATGACCAGCTGCATCTCTACGTGGTGCGGCAGCTGTACAGCTTCGGACTGGAAGTGCCTTCAGAGAGTGGTGAGGACAGCGGAAAAAATTATTGGGACTTCTCTTCCTTCAATCATGGACATGGGGTACAAGCGCTGTCTGATTAGAGCTAAGGGCATTACCAGAGCCCCCACACACCCACATTCGGACTGTTTATACTGCTTAACTCTGGGAGGAGGTACCGCAGCATGAAGAGCGGGACAACCAGGTTCTGCAACAGCTTCATCCCACAGGCCATAATATTACTGAACAATCAACAAAACCGAGGCTAGAACTTTTTAAATATCGACACTTTTTAAAAACGTTTTATAATATTTATTTTACAGAACCATGCACATGAGGCATTTTTATGGACGCACCTAGCACTTTTACTTTTACTATTTACCTGATTGGAGAGTCAAATGCAACGGAATTTCGTCAAGGTGCACGGTGTCTAGGTGTATATCTAAATGACAATAAAGTTTTCATCATTCATTTATTCATGGTGGGGGGTGCGGGGGGGGTGGTGGGGGGTGCGGGGGGGGGTGGGGGGGGTGCGGGGGGGGATGGTGGGGGGTGACGGTGGGGATGGTGGGGGGTGCGGGGGGGGATGGTGGGGGGTGCGGTGGGGGATGGTGGGTGGTGAGGGGGGGCTGTTGGGGGGGGTGCGGGGGGGATGGGTGGGGGTACGGTGGGGGATGGTGGGGGGTGCGGGGGGATGGTGGGGGGTGTGGGGGGAATGGTGGGGGGTGCGGTGGTGATGGTGGGGGGTGCGGGGGGGTTGGTGGGGGGGGTGGAGGGGGGGATTGTGGGGGATGCGGGGGGGGATGGTGGGGGGTGCGGTGGGGATGGTGGGGGGGGATGGTGGGGATGCGGGGAGGATGGTGGGGGGTGCGGTGGGGATGGTGGGGGGTGCGGGGGGGGGGTGGTGGGGGGTGCGGGGGGGATGGTTGGGGGTGCGGTGGGGATGGTGGGGGGTGCGGGGGGGTGGTGGGGGGTGCGGGGGGGATGGTGGGGGGTGCGGGGGGGATGGTGGGGGGTGCGGTGGGGATGGTGGGGGGGGTGGGGGGGTGGTGCGGGGGGGGGATGGTGGGGGTGCGGTGGGGATGGTGGGGGGTGCGGGGGGGATGGTGGGAGGTGCGGGGGGATGGTGGGGGATGCGGGGGGGATGGTGTGGGGTGCGGGGGGGCTGGTGGGGGGGGGGGGGGGGGGGGTGGGAGGTGCGGGGGAACGATGCTCTTTAGCAGAAGCTGCATCACTTTCCACACCTTGCTGAACAGGCGCTATGCAGTGGGAGTTTGTGTCGTCAAATGGCAGGTGTGTGTGTGTGAGTGTGTGTGTGTGAGTGTGTGCGTGTGTGCGTGTGTGTGTGAGAGTGAGAGTGAGTGAGTGAGTGAGTGAGTGAGTGAGTGTGTGTGTGTGTATGCGCGTGTGTGTGTGTGTGTGTGTGTGTGTGTGTGGCGATTAGCTGCCCCATATAACAGCTCAGTCTCCCTGATGTAAATCTACAATCCTGTACAACACGTTCAGCTCCTGCCCAGTGTCAGTCCACGGCCCACTCACCACCCACAGCCCACCTCACTAACAGCTCCTCACCTGCCCCAGTAACGTGTCCCTCACACCCCACCAACTCAATTTACCCTCCCAACCGTCAGCCCGCTTACATGTCCCTCGCCCCCTTCCCAGTAACAGCACATACACCCACCCCATGTCTCGATACCTGCGATGTCTCGATACCCCCCCCCAACATCCTCCACTCACCCCTCTCCTGTCCGCCTCCCAGCACCCGGCAGCTGTGCGATGATCGCTGGTCAGCGTGGACTCGTTGGGCCAAAGGGCTCGTTTCCAACTAAAACTGAGATACTGTAGCCACGCGTTTCCGACGTGCACAGTGATCGCGGTACTTTAAACCAAGGAGAAGCCCTTAACCGTCTGTTGGAGGAAGGGTGAAGGCTTTAAGAAGACTGATGTCAAAAGATCATAAGTGATAGGAGGAGACTTAGGCCATTCGGCCCCATCAAGTCTACTCCGACATTCCATCATGGCAGCACTATCTCTCCCTCCTGACCCCATTCTCCTGCGTTCTCCCCGTAACCCCTGTACTAATGAAGAATCTGTCTATCTCTGCCTTAAATATATCGACTGACTTGGCCTCCACAACCTTTAGTGGCAATGAATTCCACTAATTCACCAGCGTCTGACTAAAGAAATGTGCCGGTGCCCTGCTTCCACACCCCGCGCTGCCCTCCCCGGACACGTACCGACAGGCTCCTGCCAGCCGCTGCTGCTGCTGAGATGCAAAGAGCGTTGAGAGCGCTGAGAGTGCCTGGCCTCTGCAGCGTCAGCAGCGGCCTCTGCAGTCCGTCTGTTTTTTTATTATTTTTGTCTCGTTTCTATGTAGTTTTTATTTATTTTTTTGTCGGGGTATGTGTGTGGGGGGGGGGGGACTTTAAAATATTTCCCCTGCACGGGAGACCCGACCTTTTCTTTATCGGGTCTCCGTTGTCGTTGGGGCTGGGCAACGTGGAGCGGCCTCCAGCAGGAACGACCTGGGGCTCCAGTGCGGAGCTGCGGACTACTCACCATCACGGGGCTGGCCGAGTCTGGAGCGGGTGGAGCTGTGGTGGAGCGCTGCAGTGACCCGACCCCCGGAGCTTCGGAGGCTACAACCGCGGGTCTGGCGGACGGCAACACCGGAAGCCCGCGGGTCCCTGTTGCGAGACCGCTTTTCGGGGCTTCTGCAGCGGCGACTTCTCCCGCCCGAGTTGCGGGGTTGAAGAGCAGCTGGAGCGGGTACTTACCATCGCCCCGCGGCGGCTTGGAATGGCTGCGGGACTTTGCGAGCGCATGCCGGGGGTACTAACACCAAGACCCGGTGCGCGACCTTGCATCACCCGGCGTGGCTTTAATGGCCGCGGGACAATCACCATCGCCCGCCGGGTCTTTGACTTTGACTCTGACATCGGGGGGGAGTGCAGGGGAGAGATATGTTTTTCCCTTCCATCACAGCGATGTGATGGATGTATGTGTAAATTGTGTTGTGTCTCGGGTCTTTTTCGTTTTGTATGTATGGCTGCAAGAAACGACATTTCGTTTGGACCTCAACGAGGTCCAAATGATAAATAAATTGTATTGTATGTATTGAGGAGTTGCTGACGTTGCTGATGTAGCTACTCAGACTGTTGACTGAACTGTTGGACGGTGAACGTTTGACAACAGGCACAGGTCCCGGCCTCTTGCTGTTTGCCCTTTTCTTGTGCAACCTGAAACGATAAAGGGCAACGATTTAGGACGGAGGCAGACCAGGACTGCGAAAGAGAAGCAAAAAAGTAACGATGATAAAGGAAACTGGCCATTGTTAGCCATTTGCTAAATGAGAATGAGAAGCTGGTGCGACTTGGGTAGGGGAGGGATGGAGAGAGTCGCTTGTCAGAGCTAGGAAAGGGGGAGTGGGAAGAAGATTGTTTCACACGGGGAAGTAATATCGTGATTCTCTCTCTCCCTCTCCCCCTCCTCAAGGAACTGCAGATGCTGGTTATAACAAAAGTCACAAAGTGCTGGAGTAACTCAGCGGTTCAGGCAGCGCCTGTTCACGTTCCCTCCAACATCCCTCATGAGCCCATCAACCGAACGGCTTGATCAACAACTTATTGGCACGGCAACCCTGCCCTTGGCCTATGGAAGTTATACCCTACATCCAATCATCCTCCACCTGAGATTCCAAGCAGGAAAGAATAGGCTGTTGGAACTTTCCTTGAGGTTTTGTCTAGAAGTTTTTCCTGTAGGGAAAGGTTCAGTTGGGGTTGGGGGCAGGGAGGAATGGGAGGGAGGGAGGGAGGCGATTGGGAGGGGAGGCCGTGCTGCGGGAGGAGAGAGAAGGTGGGGTGGGGGGGAGAGTTGGAGTTGTGATACAAAGCTCCCTGAGTGAGGTACGAGGGTGGAGGCTGCATCTATACAGTTAGAAAGGAGCATAGCTTAGAGAGGAAAGAACGAGAGGGAGAGGGGGGGGGGGGGGGGGGGACGAGACAAGAGAGAGTTAGAGAGACATACCTGACGGGAGTCTCCATGTAAGAGGGAGCGCCGGATTTGGTGGAGCCGCCGCTGCTGCTGGAGGCGTCGTCGTTGTGCTGGTTGTAGCCGTTGGTGGCCAGACGGGGACTGGGGAGGATGCTATGAGAATGCAGGGTGACTTGGACAGGTCGGGTGGGTGGGCAGATGCATAGCAGATGCAGTTTAACGTGGATAAATGTGAGGTTATCCACTTTGGTCACAAAAACAGGAAGGCAGATTATCTAAATGGTGTCAAGTTGGGAAAAGGGGAAGTACAACGGGATCTGGGGCACCTTGTTCATCAGTCAATCAAAGTAACCATGCAGATACAGCAGGCAGTGATGAAAGCAAATTTCATGTTGGCCTTCATAACAAGAGGAGTTGAATATTGGAGCAAAGAGGTCCTTCTGCAGTTGTACAGGGCCCTAGTGAGACCATACCTGGAGTATTGTGTGGAGTTTTGATCTCTAAATTTGAGGAAGGACATTCTTGCTATTGAGGGAGTGCAACGTAGGTTCACAAGGTTAATTCGCGGGATGACGGGACTGTCATATGCTGAGTGAATGGAGCGGCTGGGCTTGTATACTCTGGAATTTAGAGTTGTGAGTGTGGAATTCTCAGCCTCAGAGGGCGGTGGAGGCCGGTTCACTGGATACTTTCAAGAGAGAGCAAGATAGGGCTCTTGAAGATAGAGGAGTTAGAGAATATGGGGAGAAGGCAGGAACTGGGTACTGATTGTGGAAGATCAGCCATGATCACATTGAAGGCGGTGCTGGCTTGAAGTGCCGAATAGTCTACTCCTGCACCTATTATCGGGGAATCTACAACTAGGGGGACAGAGGCGTGGGTGATAGGTGAATGATTTTACGGGCAACCTGAGGGGCAACCTTTCCAACAGAGAGTGGAGGGGACATGGAACGAACTGCCGGAGGAGGTGATTTACAGTGTTAAACGATGTTTGGTGAGGGGGATGGTGGGGGGTGCGGGGGGGATGGTGGGGGTGCAGGGGGGGGTGCGGGGGGGATGGTGGGGGGTGCAGGGGTGGGTGCGGGGGGTATGGGGGGGGGTGCGGGGGAGGTGGTGGGGGGTGCGGGGGGGGTGGGGGGTGAATGGTGGGGGGTGCGGTGGGAATGGTGGGAGGAGCGGGGGGGGGATGGTGGGGGATGCGAGGGGGGATGGTGGGGGGTGCAGGGGGGGGTGCGGGGGGGGGGGTGGTGGGGGGTTGCAGGGGGGGGGGTGCGGGGGGGATGGTGGGGGGTGCGGGGGGATGGTGGGGGGTGCAGGGGGGGGTGCGGGGGGGATGGTGGGAGATGCGGGGGGGTGGTGGGGGGTGCAGGGGGTGGTGCGGGGGAGATGGTGGGGGGTGCGGTGGGAATGGTGGGGGGTGCGGGGGGGGATGGTGGGGGGTGCAGGGGGGGTGCGGGGGGGGGGGGTGGGGGTGCGGGGGGGGATGGTGAGGGGTGCAGGGGGGTGCGGGGGGGATGGTGGAGGGTGGGGGGGGATGGTGGGGGGTTGAAGGGGGTGAGGGGGGGGGTGGTGGGGGTGCGGGGGGGGGTTGGTGGGGGGTGAGGGGGGGGTGGTGGGGGTGGAGGGGGGGGGGGTGGTGGGGGGGGAGGGGGGGGGGGGTGGTGGGGGGTGGGGGGGGGATGGTGGGGGGGGGTGGCGGGGGGGGGGGTGGTGGGGGGTGCGGGGGGGGGGGTGGTGGGGGGTGCGGGGGGGATGGTGGGGGGTGCGGGGGGGATGGTGGGGGGTGCGGGGGGGGGGGGGGGGGTGCGGGGGGGATGGTGGGGGGTGCGGGGGGGGGGGTGGTGGTGGGGGTGCGGGGGGGGGGGGTTGGTGGGGGTGCGGGGGGTATGGTGGGGGGTGCGGGGGGGGATCGTGGGGGGTGCGGGGGGGGGTGGTGTCCGTGGGAAAAGCGCGCCCACGGACAGAAAATCCAGGGTTTCTTCCAGGATGATACCAACACCAGGAACATGGGGGAAGGCATCCGGGCCATAACAAACAACAAGGCCCCTCAGATGTCTTGTAAGGATGACACAGACTTTCTAAATGAATTAAATAATCATGTCGGCAGGTTTGAGGCACTGAACACCACTACAATGAGGAAATTAGAGCCTCAACCAGGAGAACAGACACTGTCTTTTGAAACTGCTGAAGTCTGCAAAATCCTAGAGGGTATTGACCAGCGAAAGGCAGCCGGACCGGATAACATACCGGGGCGTCTGCTTAGGGGATGTGCCGACCAGCTGGCTCTGGTTCTGACAGACATTTTTAACATCTCCCTGAACCAGGCCATTGTTCCATCATGTTTCAAGACAGCCACCATCATACCAGTTCCCAAAAGTCTACAATAACCTGCCTGAATGATTACCGCCCCGTAGCACTCACACCAATAATAATGAAGTGCTTTGAGAGGCTTATTAAGCAGCACATGGTCTCTAAACTCCCCTCCAGTTTTGACCCGTTCCAGTTTGCTTATCGCCCGAACCGCTCCACAGAGGATGCTATTCCTCTGTAGTCCACCTGAGCCTACAACACCTGGAGGAAAGGAACACCCACGTGCGGATGCTGTTTGTTGATTTCAGCTCGGCATTTAACACGATAATCCCCCAGCATCTGGTGAGCAAACTGGCACCCCTAGGTTTCAATGCCATACTATGCAACTGGATCATGGATTTCCTTTCTGAAGACCCCAGTCTGTGCGGGTGGGGAAGAACACCCCCTCGGTCATCGCACTGAGCACCGGATCCCCTCAGGGCTGTGTCCTGAGTCCGCTGCTCTTCACATTGATGACACATGACTGTGTCGCCAGGTCCACTACTAACCATATCATCAAATACGCGGATGACACAACAGTAGTGGGCCTCATCCGCAATAACGACGACCAGGCATATAGAGAGGAGGAACAGCTCGTGAGCTGGTGCAGCAGGAACAACCTTCTCCTAAGTGTGAACAAAACCGAGATTGTCGTCGATTTCAGAAGGAAAATTCAGCCCAGTCACACTCCACTTTGCATCAACAACTCAGCAGTGGAGCAGGTGAAAAAGATCAAGTTCCTGGGGGTGCATATAACGGACACCTTAAACTGGTCCACAAACATTACATCTCTGGCAAAACGGGCACAGCAGCGGTTGTACTTCCTCCGCAGGTTGAGAAGTTTACACCTCCACCCTCCCATCCTCGCCACTTTCTACAGAAGCACAATTGAGTCGGTCATGACCAGCTGCATCTCTACGTGGTGCGGCAGCTGTACAGCTTCGGACTGGAAGTGCCTTCAGAGAGTGGTGAGGACAGCGGAAAAAATTATTGGGACTTCTCTTCCTTCAATCATGGACATGGGGTACAAGCGCTGTCTGATTAGAGCTAAGGGCATTACCAGAGCCCCCACACACCCACATTCGGACTGTTTATACTGCTTAACTCTGGGAGGAGGTACCGCAGCATGAAGAGCGGGACAACCAGGTTCTGCAACAGCTTCATCCCACAGCCCATAATATTACTGAACAATCAACAAAACCGAGGCTAGAACTTTTTAAATATCGACACTTTTTAAAAACGTTTTATATATATTTATTTTACAGAACCATGCACATGAGGCATTTTTATGGACGCACCTAGCACTTTTACTTTTACTATTTACCTGATTGGAGAGTCAAATGCAACGGAATTTCGTTCAAGGTGCACGGTGTCTAGGTGTATATCTGAATGACAATAAAGTTTTCATTCATTCATTTATTCATGGTGGGGGGTGCGGGGGGGGGGGGGTGGTGGGGGGTGCGGGGGGGGGGTGGTGGGGGGTGCGGGGGGGGATGGTGGGGGGTGCGGTGGGGATGGTGGGGGGTGCGGGGGGGATGGTGGGGGGTGCGGTGGGGATGGTGGGTGGTGCGGGGGGGCTGTTGGGGGGGTGCGGGGGGGATGGTGGAGGGTACGGTGGGGATGGTGGGGGGTGCGGGGGGGATGGTGGGGGGTGTGGGGGGAATGGTGGGGGGTGCGGTGGTGATGGTGGGGGGTGCGGGGGGGATGGTGGGGGGGTGAGGGGGGGGATGGTGGGGGATGCGGGGGGGATGGTGGGGGGTGCGGTGGGGATGGTGGGGGGGGGATGGTGGGGGATGCGGGGAGGATGGTGGGGGGTGCGGTGGGGATGGTGGGGGGTGCGGGGGGGGGGTGGTGGGGGGTGCGGGGGGATGGTTGGGGGTGCGGTGGGGATGGTGGGGGTGCGGGGGGGTGGTGGGGGGTGCGGGGGGGATGGTGGGGGGTGCGGGGGGGATGGTGGGGGGTGCGGTGGGGATGGTGGGGGGGGTGGGGGGTGGTGCGGGGGGGGGATGGTGGGGGTGCGGTGGGGATGGTGGGGGGGGCGGGGGGGGATGGTGGGAGGTGCGGGGGGATGGTGGGGGGTGCGGGGGGGATGGTGTGGGGTGCGGGGGGGATGGTGGGGGGTGCGGGGGGATGGTGGGAGGTGCGGGGGAACGATGCTCTTTAGCAGAAGCTGCATCACTTTCCACACCTTGCTGAACAGGCGCTATGCAGTGGGAGTTTGTGTCGTCAAATGGCAGGTGTGTGTGTGTGAGTGTGTGTGTGTGAGTGTGTGCGTGTGTGTGTGTGTGTGTGAGAGTGAGTTTGAGTGAGAGAGTGTGAGAGAGAGTGATTGAGTGAGGTTGTGTGAGTGAGTGTGTGTGTGTGTGTGTGTGTGTGTGTGTGTGTGTGTGTGTGTGTGGCGATTAGCTGCCCCATATAACAGCTCAGTCTCCCTGATGTAAATCTACAATCCTGTACAACACGTTCAGCTCCTGCCCAGTGTCAGTCCACGGCCCACTCACCCACCCACAGCCCACCTCACTAACAGCTCCTCACCTGCCCCAGTAACGTGTCCCTCACACCCCACCAACTCAATTTACCCTCCCAACCGTCAGCCCGCTTACATGTCCCTCGCCCCCTTCCCAGTAACAGCACATACACCCACCCCATGTCTCGATACCTGCGATGTCTCGATACCCCCCCCCAACATCCTCCACTCACCCCTCTCCTGTCCGCCTCCCAGCACCCGGCAGCTGTGCGATGATCGCTGGTCAGCGTGGACTCGTTGGGCCAAAGGGCTCGTTTCCAACTAAAACTGAGATACTGTAGCACGAGTTTCCGACGTGCACCAGTGATCGCGGTACTTTAAACCAAGGAGAAGCCCTTAACCAGTCTGTTGGAGGGAAGGGTGAAGGCTTTAAGAACACTGATGTCAAAAGATCATAAGTGATAGGAGGAGAATTAGGCCATTCGGCCCATCAAGTCTACTCCGACATTCCATCATGGCAGCACCATCTCTCCCTCCTGACCCCATTCTCCTGCGTTCTCCCCGTAACCCCTGTACTAATGAAGAATCTGTCTATCTCTGCCTTAAATATATCGACTGACTTGGCCTCCACAACCTTTAGTGGCAATGAATTCCACTAATTCACCAGCGTCTGACTAAAGAAATGTGCCGGTGCCCTGCTTCCACCCCCCGCGCTGCCCTCCCCGGACACGTACCGACAGGCTCCTGCCAGCCGCTGCTGCTGCTGAGATGCAAAGAGCGTTGAGAGCGCTGAGAGTGCCTGGCCTCTGCAGCGTCAGCAGCGGCCTCTGCAGTCCGTCTGTTTTTTTATTATTTTTGTCTCGTTTCTATGTAGTTTTTATTTATTTTTTTGTCGGGGTATGTGTGTGGGGGGGGGGGACTTTAAAATATTTCCCCTGCACGGGAGACCCGACCTTTTCTTTGTCGGGTCTCCGTTGTCGTTGGGGCTGGGCAACGTGGAGCGGCCTCCAGCAGGAACGACCTGGGGCTCCAGTTGCGGAGCTGCGGACTACTCACCATCACGGGGCTGGCCGAGTCTGGAGCGGGTGGAGCTGTGGTGGAGCGCTGCAGTGACCCGACCCCCGGAGCTTCGGAGGCTACAACCGCGGGTCTGGCGGACGGCAACACCGGAAGCCCGCGGGTCCCTGTTGCGAGACCGCTTTTCGGGGCTTCTGCAGCGGCGACTTCTCCCGCCCGAGTTGCGGGGTTGAAGAGCAGCTGGAGCGGGTACTTACCATCGCCCCGCGGCGGCTTGGAATGGCTGCGGGACTTTGCGAGCGCATGCCGGGGGTACTAACACCAAGACCCGGTGCGCGACCTTGCATCACCCGGCGTGGCTTTAATGGCCGCGGGACAATCACCATCGCCCGCCGGGTCTTTGACTTTGACTCTGACATCGGGGGGGAGTGCAGGGGAGAGATATGTTTTTCCCTTCCATCACAGCGATGTGATGGATGTATGTGTAAATTGTGTTGTGTCTCGGGTCTTTTTCGTTTTGTATGTATGGCTGCAGAAACGACATTTTGTTTGGACCTCAACGAGGTCCAAATGATAAATAAATTGTATTGTATTGTATTGAGGAGTTGCTGACGTTGCTGATGTAGCTACTCAGACTGTTGACTGAACTGTTGGACGGTGAACGTTTGACAACAGGCACAGGTCCCGGCCTCTTGCTGTTTGCCCTTTTCTTGTGCAACCTGAAACGATAAAGGGCAACGATTTAGGACGGAGGCAGACCAGGACTGCGAAAGAGAAGCAAAAAAGTAACGATGATAAAGGAAACTGGCCATTGTTAGCCATTTGCTAAATGAGAATGAGAAGCTGGTGCGACTTGGGTAGGGGAGGGATGGAGAGAGTCGCTTGTCAGAGCTAGGAAAGGGGGAGTGGGAAGAAGATTGTTTCACACGGGGAAGTAATATCGTGATTCTCTCTCTCCCTCTCCCCCTCCTCAAGGAACTGCAGATGCTGGTTTATAACAAAAAGTCACAAAGTGCTGGAGTAACTCAGCGGTTCAGGCAGCGCCTGTTCACGTTCCCTCCAACATCCCTCATGAGCCCATCAACCGAACGGCTTGATCAACAACTTATTGGCACGGCAACCCTGCCCTTGGCCTATGGAAGTTATACCCTACATCCAATCATCCTCCACCTGAGATTCCAAGCAGGAAAGAATAGGCTGTTGGAACTTTCCTTGAGGTTTTGTCTAGAAGTTTTTCCTGTAGGGAAAGGTTCGGTTGGGGTTGGGGGCAGGGAGGAATGGGAGGGAGGGAGGGAGGCGATTGGGAGGGGAGGCCGTGCTGCGGGAGGAGAGAGAAGGTGGGGTGGGGGGGAGAGTTGGAGTTGTGATACAAAGCTCCCTGAGTGAGGTACGAGGGTGGAGGCTGCATCTATACAGTTAGAAAGGAGCATAGCTTAGAGAGGAAAGAACGAGAGGGAGAGGGGGGGGGGGGACGAGACAAGAGAGAGTTAGAGAGACATACCTGACGGGAGTCTCCATGTAAGAGGGAGCGCCGGATTTGGTGGAGCCGCCGCTGCTGCTGGAGGCGTCGTCGTTGTGCTGGTTGTAGCCGTTGGTGGCCAGACGGGGACTGGGGAGGATGCTATGAGAATGCAGGGTGACTTGGACAGGTCGGGTGTGTGGGCAGATGCATAGCAGATGCAGTTTAACGTGGATAAATGTGAGGTTATCCACTTTGGTCACAAAAACAGGAAGGCAGATTATCTAAATGGTGTCAAGTTGGGAAAAGGGGAAGTACAACGGGATCTGGGGGTCCTTGTTCATCAGTCAATCAAAGTAACCATGCAGATACAGCAGGCAGTGATGAAAGCAAATTTCATGTTGGCCTTCATAACAAGAGGAGTTGAATATTGGAGCAAAGAGGTCCTTCTGCAGTTGTACAGGGCCCTAGTGAGACCATACCTGGAGTATTGTGTGGAGTTTTGATCTCTAAATTTGAGGAAGGACATTCTTGCTATTGAGGGAGTGCAACATAGGTTCACAAGGTTAATTCGCGGGATGACGGGACTGTCATATGCTGAGTGAATGGAGCGGCTGGGCTTGTATACTCTGGAATTTAGAGTTGTGAGTGTGGAATTCTCAGCCTCAGAGGGCGGTGGAGGCCGGTTCACTGGATACTTTCAAGAGAGAGCAAGATAGGGCTCTTGAAGATAGAGGAGTTAGAGAATATGGGGAGAAGGCAGGAACTGGGTACTGATTGTGGAAGATCAGCCATGATCACATTGAATGGCGGTGCTGGCTTGAAGTGCCGAATAGTCTACTCCTGCACCTATTATCGGGGAATCTACAACTAGGGGACAGAGGCGTGGGTGATAGGTGAATGATTTTACGGGCAACCTGAGGGGCAACCTTTCCAACAGAGAGTGGAGGGGACATGGAACGAACTGCCGGAGGAGGTGATTTACAGTGTTAAACGATGTTTGGTGAGGGGGATGGTGGGGGGTGCGGGGGGGATGGTGGGGGGTGCAGGGGGGGTGCGGGGGGGATGGTGGGGGGTGCAGGGGTGGGTGCGGGGGGTATGGTGGGGGGTGCGGGGGAGGTGGTGGGGGTGCGGGGGGGGTGGGGGGTGAATGGTGGGGGGTGCGGTGGGAATGGTGGGGGGTGCGGGGGGGGGGGGTGGTGGGGGGTGCGGGGGGGATGGTTGGGGGTGCGGTGGGGATGGTGGGGGGTGCGGGGGGGTGGTGGGGGGTGCGGGGGGGATGGTGGGGGTGCGCGTGGGGGATGGTGGGGGGTGCGGTGGGGATGGTGGGGGGGGTGGGGGGTGGTGCGGGGGGGGATGGTGGGGGTGCGGTGGGGATGGTGGGGGGTGCGGGGGGGGATGGTGGGAGGTGCGGGGGGATGGTGGGGGGTGCGGGGGGGATGGTGTGGGGTGCGGGGGGGGGGGGGGGGTGCGGGGGGATGGTGGGAGGTGCGGGGGAACGATGCTCTTTAGCAGAAGCTGCATCACTTTCCACACCTTGCTGAACAGGCGCTATGCAGTGGGAGTTTGTGTCGTCAAATGGCAGGTGTGTGTGTGTGAGTGTGTGTGTGTGAGTGTGTGCGTGTGTGCGTGTGTGTGTGAGAGTGAGAGTGAGTGAGTGAGTGAGTGAGTGAGTGAGTGAGTGTGTGTGTGTGTATGCGCGTGTGTGTGTGTGTGTGTGTGTGTGGCGATTAGCTGCCCCATATAACAGCTCAGTCTCCCTGATGTAAATCTACAATCCTGTACAACACGTTCAGCTCCTGCCCAGTGTCAGTCCACGGCCCACTCACCCACCCACAGCCCACCTCACTAACAGCTCCTCACCTGCCCCAGTAACGTGTCCCTCACACCCCACCAACTCAATTTACCCTCCCAACCGTCAGCCCGCTTACATGTCCCTCGCCCCCTTCCCAGTAACAGTACATACACCCACCCCATGTCTCGATACCTGCGATGTCTCGATACCCCCCCCCCCCAACATCCTCCACTCACCCCTCTCCTGTCCGCCTCCCAGCACCCGGCAGCTGTGCGATGATCGCTGGTCAGCGTGGACTCGTTGGGCCAAAGGGCTCGTTTCCAACTAAAACTGAGATACTGTAGCACGAGTTTCCGACGTGCACCAGTGATCGCGGTACTTTAAACCAAGGAGAAGCCCTTAACCAGTCTGTTGGAGGGAAGGGTGAAGGCTTTAAGAACACTGATGTCAAAAGATCATAAGTGATAGGAGGAGAATTAGGCCATTCGGCCCATCAAGTCTACTCCGACATTCCATCATGGCAGCACTATCTCTCCCTCCTGACCCCATTCTCCTGCGTTCTCCCCGTAACCCCTGTACTAATGAAGAATCTGTCTATCTCTGCCTTAAATATATCGACTGACTTGGCCTCCACAACCTTTAGTGGCAATGAATTCCACTAATTCACCAGCGTCTGACTAAAGAAATGTGCCGGTGCCCTGCTTCCACCCCCCGCGCTGCCCTCCCCGGACACGTACCGACAGGCTCCTGCCAGCCGCTGCTGCTGCTGAGATGCAAAGAGCGTTGAGAGCGCTGAGAGTGCCTGGCCTCTGCAGCGTCAGCAGCGGCCTCTGCAGTCCGTCTGTTTTTTTATTATTTTTGTCTCGTTTCTATGTAGTTTTTATTTATTTTTTTGTCGGGGTATGTGGGTGGGGGGGGGGGGCTTTAAAATATTTCCCCTGCACGGGAGACCCGACCTTTTCTTTGTCGGGTCTCCGTTGTCGTTGGGGCTGGGCAACGTGGAGCGGCCTCCAGCAGGAACGACCTGGGGCTCCAGTTGCGGAGCTGCGGACTACTCACCATCACGGGGCTGGCCGAGTCTGGAGCGGGTGGAGCTGTGGTGGAGCGCTGCAGTGACCCGACCCCCCGGAGCTTCGGAGGCTACAACCGCGGGTCTGGCGGACGGCAACACCGGAAGCCCGCGGGTCCCTGTTGCGAGACCGCTTTTCGGGGCTTCTGCAGCGGCGACTTCTCCCGCCCGAGTTGCGGGGTTGAAGAGCAGCTGGAGCGGGTACTTACCATCGCCCCGAGGCGGCTTGGAATGGCTGCGGGACTTTGCGAGCGCATGCCGGGGGTACTAACACCAAGACCCGGTGCGCGACCTTGCATCACCCGGCGTGGCTTTAATGGCCGCGGGACAATCACCATCGCCCGCCGGGTCTTTGACTTTGACTCTGACATCGGGGGGGAGTGCAGGGGAGAGATATGTTTTTCCCTTCCATCACAGCGATGTGATGGATGTATGTGTAAATTGTGTTGTGTCTCGGGTCTTTTTCGTTTTGTATGTATGGCTGCAGAAACGACATTTCGTTTGGACCTCAACGAGGTCCAAATGATAAATAAATTGTATTGTATTGTATTGAGGAGTTGCTGACGTTGCTGATGTAGCTACTCAGACTGTTGACTGAACTGTTGGACGGTGAACGTTTGACAACAGGCACAGGTCCCGGCCTCTTGCTGTTTGCCCTTTTCTTGTGCAACCTGAAACGATAAAGGGCAACGATTTAGGACGGAGGCAGACCAGGACTGCGAAAGAGAAGCAAAAAAGTAACGATGATAAAGGAAACTGGCCATTGTTAGCCATTTGCTAAATGAGAATGAGAAGCTGGTGCGACTTGGGTAGGGGAGGGATGGAGAGAGTCGCTTGTCAGAGCTAGGAAAGGGGGAGTGGGAAGAAGATTGTTTCACACGGGGAAGTAATATCGTGATTCTCTCTCTCCCTCTCCCCCTCCTCAAGGAACTGCAGATGCTGGTTTATAACAAAAAGTCACAAAGTGCTGGAGTAACTCAGCGGTTCAGGCAGCGCCTGTTCACGTTCCCTCCAACATCCCTCATGAGCCCATCAACCGAACGGCTTGATCAACAACTTATTGGCACGGCAACCCTGCCCTTGGCCTATGGAAGTTATACCCTACATCCAATCATCCTCCACCTGAGATTCCAAGCAGGAAAGAATAGGCTGTTGGAACTTTCCTTGAGGTTTTGTCTAGAAGTTTTTCCTGTAGGGAAAGGTTCAGTTGGGGTTGGGGGCAGGGAGGAATGGGGGGGAGGGAGGGAGGCGATTGGGAGGGGAGGCCGTGCTGCGGGAGGAGAGAGAAGGTGGGGTGGGGGGGAGAGTTGGAGTTGTGATACAAAGCTCCCTGAGTGAGGTACGAGGGTGGAGGCTGCATCTATACAGTTAGAAAGGAGCATAGCTTAGAGAGGAAAGAACGAGAGGGAGAGGGGGGGGGGGGGACGAGACAAGAGAGAGTTAGAGAGACATACCTGACGGGAGTCTCCATGTAAGAGGGAGCGCCGGATTTGGTGGAGCCGCCGCTGCTGCTGGAGGCGTCGTCGTTGTGCTGGTTGTAGCCGTTGGTGGCCAGACGGGGACTGGGGAGGATGCTATGAGAATGCAGGGTGACTTGGACAGGTCGGGTGGGTGGGCAGATGCATAGCAGATGCAGTTTAACGTGGATAAATGTGAGGTTATCCACTTTGGTCACAAAAACAGGAAGGCAGATTATCTAAATGGTGTCAAGTTGGGAAAAGGGGAAGTACAACGGGATCTGGGGGTCCTTGTTCATCAGTCAATCAAAGTAACCATGCAGATACAGCAGGCAGTGATGAAAGCAAATTTCATGTTGGCCTTCATAACAAGAGGAGTTGAATATTGGAGCAAAGAGGTCCTTCTGCAGTTGTACAGGGCCCTAGTGAGACCATACCTGGAGTATTGTGTGGAGTTTTGATCTCTAAATTTGAGGAAGGACATTCTTGCTATTGAGGGAGTGCAACGTAGGTTCACAAGGTTAATTCGCGGGATGACGGGACTGTCATATGCTGAGTGAATGGAGCGGCTGGCTTGTATACTCTGGAATTTAGAGTTGTGAGTGTGGAATTCTCAGCCTCAGAGGGCGGTGGAGGCCGGTTCACTGGATACTTTCAAGAGAGAGCAAGATAGGGCTCTTGAAGATAGAGGAGTTAGAGAATATGGGGAGAAGGCAGGAACTGGGTACTGATTGTGGAAGATCAGCCATGATCACATTGAATGGCGGTGCTGGCTTGAAGTGCCGAATAGTCTACTCCTGCACCTATTATCGGGGAATCTACAACTAGGGGACAGAGGCGTGGGTGATAGGTGAATGATTTTACGGGCAACCTGAGGGGCAACCTTTCCAACAGAGAGTGGAGGGGACATGGAACGAACTGCCGGAGGAGGTGATTTACAGTGTTAAACGATGTTTGGTGAGGGATATGGATTGGAAAGGTTTAGAGGGATATGGGCCAAACACAGGCAAATGGGAGCAGCCCGGGAAGGCTCCTTTGCCAGCATGGACGAGGAGTAGGGCTGAAGGGCCTGTTTCTCTGTTTTATGTCTATTTCAATGGAGGGTCGATGACCTGACACATTAATGGGGTCAGACCTGTAAAGCCTACAACGCGTCTCCCGTTTTCATTTCGGACTTCCAGCATCTGCGCGTTTTGCTTTTCAACCGGCTAGCGCCAGCCAGCACCAGCTGCAAGGGCCAACACTGCTTCCACTCAACATGCGAGGCTGTGCCCAAACAGCAGATAACATCTCAGACAACACAAGGCACAGGCCACGTGACAACTGGCAAAGATTCCCACAACACTGCATCTCAGTTTAGCTCAGTTTATTTCAGAGATACAGCGTGGAAACTAGGCCCTTCCGCTCACCAAGTCCATGCCGACCAGCGATCCCCACACATTAACACTACCCCACACAGGCTAGGGTCAATTTACACGTATACCAAGCCAATTAATCTACAAACCCCTACGTCTTTGGAGTGTGGGAGGCAACCAAATATCTCAGAGACAACCCACGCGGTCAGGGGGAGAACGTACAAACGCCATACAGACAGCGCCTGTAGTCGTGATGGAACCCGGGTCTCTGGCACTGTAAGGCAGCAACTCTACCGCTGTGCCACCATTCACTGAAATATACACGGCAGAGCGTTGTTTCAGAGCACTGTTCCCTCCAGCTCACCATTGTCCTGGTTTCCTGGCATCTGATGACGGGGCAGAGCATTTTGTGGGCAGCAATCATCAAAAATGGGCATCATCAGAAGGGATGGGAGAGTAACCACACACACAGCAAGTCTCTGGATACAGCATGTGACAGGTCAATTGTCTGATTAATAGAACGATCATCAACTGTGATGTGGAGACGATGTTTCCACTAGTGGGAGAGTCTAGGACCCGAGGTCATAGCCTCGGAATTAAAAGACGTTCCTTTAGGAAGGAGATAAGGAGGTATTTCTTCAGTCAGAGGGGGGTAAATTTGTGGAATTCATTGCCACAGAAGGCTGTGGAGGCCTTCAATGGATATTATTAAGGCAGAGATAGGTAGATTCTTGATTGGTGGATGAGCTTAGAGCCTGGATTGACACCTGGAAGTATGATGTTGTGGCGATCAGTGAAACATGGTTGCAGGAGGGCTGTGATTGGAAACTAAATATTCCAGGATTTCGTTGCTTCAGGTGTGATAGAATTGGAGGGGCAAGAGGTGGAGGTGTTGCATTGCTTATCAGGGAAGATATTACAGCAGTGCTTTGGCAGGATAGATTAGAGGGCTCGTCTAGGGAGGCTATTTGGGTGGAACTGAGAAATGGGAAGGGGTAGCAACACTTATAGGGGTGTATTATATACCGCCAAATGGGGAGCGAGAATTGGAAGAGCAAATATGTAAGGAGATTGCAGATATTAGTAGTAAGCACAAGGTAGTGATTGTGGGAGATTTCAATTTTCCACACAGACTGGGAAAAACATTCTGTAAATGGGCTGGATGGGTTGGAGTTTGTAAAATGTGTGCAGGATAGTTTTTTGCAGCAATACATAGAAGTACCTACTAGAGAAGGGTCGCTGCTGGACCTGCTGTTAGGAAATGAGACGGGTCAGGTGGCAGAGGTATGCATTGGGGAACAGTTCGGGACCAGTGATCACAATACCATTAGTTTCAATATAATTATGGAGAGGGTCAGAACTGGACCTAGGGTTGAGATTTTTGATTGGAGAAAGGCTAACTTTGAGGAGATGCGAAAGGATTTTAAAGGAGTAAAGTGGGACTTTTTGTTTTATGGGAAAGATGTGGAAGAGAAATGGAGTACATTTAAAGGTGAAATTTTAAGAGTACAGAATCTTTATGCCCCTGTTCGGTTGAAAGGAAATAGTAAAAATCGGAAAGAGCCATGATTTTCAAGGGAAATTGGACACTTGGTTCGGAAAAAGAGGGAGATCTACAATAATTATAGGCAGCATGGAGTAAATGAGGTGCTTGAGGAGTATAAAGAATGTAAAAAGAATCTTAAGAATGAAATTAGAAAAGCTAAAAGAAGATATGAGGTTGCTTTGGCAAGTAAGGTGAAGGTAAACCCAAAGGGTTTCTACAGCTATATGAATCGCAAAAGGATAACGAGGGATAAAGTCGGTTCATTAGAGAGTCAGAGTGGACAGCTATCTGCAGAGCCAAAAGAGATGGGGGAGATAATGAACAATTTATTTTCTTCGGTATTCACCAAGGAGAAGGCTATTGAATTATGTGAGGTAAGGGAAACAAGTAGAGTAGCTATGGAAACTATGAGATTCAAAGAAGAGGTAGTACTGACACTTTTGAGAAATATAAAAGTGGATAAGTCTCCAGGTCCGGACAGGATATTCCCTAGGACATTGAGGGAAGTTAGTGTAGAAATAGCCGGGGCTATGACAGAAATATTTCAAATGTCATTAGAAACGGGAATAGTCCCCGAGGATTGGCGTACTGCGCATGTTGTTCCATTGTTTAAAAAGGGTTCTAAGAGTAAACCTAGTAATTATAGACCTGTTAGTTTGACTTCAGTGGTGGGCAAATTAATGGAAAAGATACTTAGAGATAGGAACAGTCAACATGGATTTGTGCCTGGAAGGTCATGTTTGACTAATCTTCTTGAATTTTTTTGAAGAGGTTACTAGGGAAATTGACGAGGGTTAATTGACGAGGGTAAAGCAGTGGATGTTGTCTATATGTACTTTAGTAAGGCCTTTGACAAGGTTCCTCATGGAAGGTTGGTTAAGAAGGTTAAACTGTTGGGTATAAATGCAGGAATAGCAAGATGGATTCAGCAGTGGCTGAATGGGAGAAGCCAGAGGGTAATGGTGGATGGCTGTTTGTCGTGTTGGAGGCAGGTGACTAGTGGGGTGCCTCAGGGATCTGTGTTGGGTCATTTGTTGTTTGTCATGTACATCAATGATCTGGATGAAGGGGTGGTAAATTGGATTAGTAAGTATGCAGATGATACCAAGATAGGGGGTGTTGTGGATAATGAAGAGGACTTCCAAAGTCTACAGAGTGATTTAGGCCATTTGGAAAAATGGGCTGAAAGATGGCAGATGGAGTTTAATGCTGATAAATGTGAGGTGTTACACCTTGGCACGACAAATCAAAATAGGACGTACATGATAAATGGTAGGGAATTGAAGAATACAGTTGAACAGAGGGATCTGGGAATAACCGTGCATAGTTCCTTGAAGGTGGAATCTCATATAGATAGGGTGGTAAAGAAAGCTTTTGGTATGCTAGCCTTTATAAATCAGAGCATTGAGTATAGAAGCTGGGATGTAATGTTAAAATTGTACAAGGCATTGGTGAGACCAAATCTGGAGTATGGTGTACAATTTTGGTCGCCCAATTATAGGAAGGAAGTCAACAAAATAGAGAGAGTACAGAGGAGATTTACTAGAATGTTGCCTGGGTTTCAACAACTAAATTACAGAGATAGGTTGAATAAGTTAGGTCTTTATTCTCTGGAGCGCAGAAGGTTAAGGGGGGACTTGATAGAGGTCTTTAAAATGATGAGAGGGATAGACAGAGTTGACGTGATCAAGCTTTTCCCTTTGAGAATAGGGAAGATTCAAACAAGAGGACATGACTTCAGAATTAAGGGACAGAAGTTTAGGGGTAACATGAGGGGGAACTTCTTTACTCAGAGAGTGGTAGCGGTGTGGAATGAGCTTCCAGTGGAAGTGGTGGCGGCAGGTTCGTTGGTATCATTTAAAAATAAATTGGATAGGCATATGGATGAGAAGGGAATGGAGGGTAATGGTATGAGTGCAGGCAGGTGGGACTAAGGGAAAAAAGTTGTTCGGCACGGACTTGTAGGGCCGAGATGGCCTGTTACCGTGCTGTAATTGTTATATGGTTATATGGTTAACCAGATATCCAAAAGCAATGTACACAATGATTCAAAACTCTTTGGTTAACCCTGGCATACCTGCCACATAAAGAATATCTAATGGCTTCTGAAATGTTCAAGGCAGCCACGGTGGTCTGAATCTATTGGCAGTTTATCCTCACATTCTTTCAAGTCTCTTCATAATGACTTCACTTTTGCCCGGATCTTCAATCTCATAGGGGCATGTATTGTTGATTCTGATCTAACAACACAGTTCAATCACTTTTCTGACTAACGCTGCCCTGTATATCACTAGATATATGTCCAGAGATACCATTCTGGGTAGGAACCAAAGTTGTGTCTGCATAGTTTAGGCTTGTTGATGCTGCAAGATTTAACGCACAGCAAACCCTTAACTTTATTTCAAAACAATTGCTCTCAGCTTAATATGAATGCTTAGAACTTGCCATGATGTCTTAGCATCGGAGCAGTCCTCATAAGTATTGGAGCTTTTTAAATGCCATGATGCACAGAATTACTTCTGATGTCTTCAAAATACTAATGGAACACTGCGACCTCAATCCATGTGGTATGGGAGGGGGCAAAACATTCATAGACACAGACTGCCGTTCTTTACATTACAGTCACAAAACTTGGCAGAGAAAAGGTCAAGAGACTGAATGTTTTTCTCCCAGCGTGGAAATATCAAAAACTACAGGGCAGGGATTTAAAGTGAGAGGATGAATGTTTAAAGGAGCTGCACAGATCAATTGTTTTTAACACAATGGTTGCTGCCTGGAACAAGCTGTCAGGTGTAGAGGTGGAGGCAGATAGAATAGTAACATGTCAGAAGCTTTTGGATACACACATCAATGTACAAGGAATGGAGGGATATGAATCATGTATGGGCAAAAGGGATTAGTTTAATCTGGCATCATGTTCAGCTCACACATCACGGGCTGAAGGACCTGTTCCTATGTTTTATTCATTAATTATTGTATAGAAAATAATGTATCAATTAAGGAAGAGCCAGATGAAGCAACAGACAGGAGGTAGAATGAAAGTTGGCATTAACACTTTAGAACAAAATAGACATAGAGGTTTCAGCAAGATAGATCAGTGTGAAGAAGGGTCTCAACCCGAAACGTCACCCGTTCCTTCTCTGCAGAGATGCTACCTGTCCCACTGAGTTACTCCAACATTTTGTGTCTATCTTCAACAAGACAGATGTTTCTGAAATGTGACAATAAATACCGCAATCCAATTCTACAAAGAATTCCCAAAAAATTAAAATATTCAAAGCCAAACAATGGTAAACCTCTTGTTGCAATAAATTACTTGTTCTGATAACTATCAAATACCTACGTGAAGTATGATTTGAAAAGTATTTATTTGTGTAATTACATGAAATAAGGTTTACATTTTAGCCAGCACTGCTGCTCTTTGTTCCGTGTTCTCAAACAAAGCTCGGATCAAATACTTTGCCTCAATTTTAGAAAATTCTGCTGCAAATGGTCCTTTCCCATCGGTCCTTCTAAACACAAGATTAAAGGAAGTTAAAAAATCTCCAAACTTCTAATGTGTTACAAGCTTTAAAATGAAGAAAGTCATGAAATTAGCTTTAAATTTCATTCCAGACGCTGTATTTCTAACCTGGATCCATCCCAGATTATTGAAAGTTAAAATATAGTTTTGTCACAATGTTACAATCTGGCATATCAATATTTCAAAGGTAGATACAAACAGTTGGAGTAACTCAGCGGAACAGGCAACATCTCTGGGGAGACCCTAAACATCCCCCATTCCTTCTATCCAGAGATATTGCCTATCCCGCTGGATTACGCCAGATTCAGGGACAACAGAATTATTAAATTTGGAGACGACACCACAGTGGTGGGACTCATCAGTGGAGAGGATGAAACAATTTACAGGGAGGAAGTGAAACAACTAGTGGACTGGTGCGGCAACAACAATTTAGAATTAAACGTAGACAAAACAAAGGAGATGATTGTCAACTTCAGGAGGTCGCAGCCCAAACACACACCCCTCAACATGAGTGGCACCACGGTGGAGAGAGTGGAGAGCATAAAGTTCCTCGGAGTGCAAATCACAGACAGTCTCACCTGGTCCAGGAACACCACTGGGATTGTCAAACGCCCATCAGCGACTGACTGTACTACCTGAGGAAACTCAAACACGCCTCACTCCCCACCAACATCCTCAGGACTTTTTACAGGGGCACGATGGAGTCTGTACTCACGTACTGCATGAACACATGGTACTCCAACTGCAACTGCTCTGACAGGAAGTATCTGCAGAGGGTAGTGAGTGGAGCAGAGAGGATCATTGGCGTCTCCCTATCCTCGGTACAAGAACTGTTCCAGAGCCGCTGCCTGAAAAAAGCACTGAGCACAGACTGCACCCACTCCACACACATCTAGATCTGCTGCCATCAGGCAAGAGATACCGTAGCATCAAAGCCCGGACAACCAGACTGCTAAACAGCTTCCTTCCACAGGCTGTGCGGCTGCTAAACAGTCACTCCACCTGATTCTGCTGCTTTTCCACTGACAATATAATAACTGGCACTGAGTAATAACTCTGGCACTGGCTCACGCCACTTAAATCAGCTGCCCTGGACATGTTATGACTGTTGTTACTTGTATTTTAAAGTTGCTGTTTTTACCTGCACTTTTTTAAACTATTCGTACTGTTTTATCAGGAACTGGATTGTTTTTTTTAATTGTTTTTATTTTATGCATGAAATGTTTAGGTTTTATGTGCGATGCTCCGGTATGCCCTGGGAAACGTCTTCTCATTTTGCACTGTACAACTGTTGCTTTGCAAGATGACAATAAAGGATGATGATGTTGTGTCTATCTTCGGTTTAAACCAACATCACAGCTCCTTCTTACACATATCAATGTTTCATCTGTTACAAAATATTAAACCAAGATCCCATCTAACTTTCACATACAGAAGCAAAATGCCCACAGCAATGTTGAGGACATGAACCCCATTCCTCATCAACCTTGCCTGCTGTCAATATTAACATCCAAGAGGGCCAATGTCATACTTCAGCCTTTGTCCAACTATCTTCCTATCAAAACCCCCTTCACCTGTATCCACCTATTACTTGCCAGACGTTATCATACAAATCCTCTCTTCCAGCTCCCCCCCCCCCTCCCCACACCAATCAGCCTGAAGTGGGGTCCCAACCCAAACCATCTCCCATCCATGTTCTCAAGAGATACTGCCTGACCACTGCATTACTTCAGCACTATGTGTTTTTTTTAAGGCTGCCAAGGAGAATATCTGGACGATGAAATGACCAATGCTAATTTGGCAAATTGAACTTATGTAAAGAACCAACTTTTATTTAGGAGTTTGTGAAGAATAAACTCAGGAGAATATTAATGGAATGAGATTCAACAAAACCTAATGCCATATCCTTTACTAAATGAACAATTTGATTTTATCCTGTGGACTGCTTGTAGTTCAGGATCATACCTGTCCACCAGCTCCTGCAGACTAGCCTGAAGAACTTTCATCAACTCTTGGAATTTCACCCACTTTGCCACATAAACTGATATATCTTCCTGAAACGGTTTGTTCTTGCTTTCTTCAAGTAGTGGTTGAAAGATTCCAGGCCCCTCTCAAGTATAGTTCTACATAATGCATAAAGGCCATCAGCACATCCGAGGTGATGTCCTACAAGACACAAGGGACAGACTATTTAAAAAAAACAACAGCCGTAGGTGTAGGCCATTCGGCCCTTCGAGCCATTTACTATGGTCATGGCTGATCATCACAATCAGAACCCCATTCCTGCCTTCTCCCCATATCCGTTGGACCTGCTATCTTTAAGAGCTCTATCTAACTCTCTCTTGAAAGCATTCAGAGAATTGGTCTCCACTGCTTTCTGAGGCAGAGAATTCCACAGATTCACAACTCTCTGGGTGAAAAAGTTTTCCCTCATTTCCATTCTAAATGGCTTTATTCTTAAACTGTGGCTCCTGGTACTGGACTCCCCCAAAATCGGGAACATGTTACTTGCCTCTAGTGTGTCCAATCCCTTAATTAATCTTATATGTTTTCGATAAGAATACCCTCTCATCCTTCTAAACTGCAGAGTGTACAAGCCCAGTCGCTCCAATCTATCAACGTGTGACAGTTCTGCCATCCCAGGAATTAAACTTGTAAACCTACGCTCCACTCCTTCAATACCAAGAATGTCCTCGTCAAATTTGGAGACCAAAACTGCACAAAATAATAATAATAATAATAATAATAATAATAATAATAAATTTTATTTATGGGCGCTTTTCAAGAGTCTCAAGGACACCTTACAAAAATTTAGCAGGTAGAGGAAAAACATGTAAGGGGAATGAAATAAATAATAGAGACATGACTAGTACACAAAGTGAAGACAGAATTCAATACAAAACACAATATGAGGCAATTAATGCACAGAGATGAAAAGGGAGGGGACGTGGGTCTAAGGATAGGCAAAGGTGAAGAGATGGGTCTTGAGGCGGGACTGGATGATGGTGAGGGACACGGAATTGCGGATCAGTTGGGGGACGGAGTTCCAGAGCCTGGGAGCTGCCCTGGAGAAGGCTCTGTCCCCAAAACTGCGGAGGTTGGACTTGTGGATGGAGAGGAGACCGGCAGATGTGGATCTGAGGGACCGTGAGGGTTGGTAGGGGAAGGAGGTCAGTGAGATATGAGGGGGGGTGGGGGGCAGATGATGGAGGGCTTTGTAGGTGAGGATGATGCCAGGATTTGGTGTGGGTGATGAGTCGGGCGGCTGCGTTCTGGACCAGTTGGAGTCGGTTGATGTAGGTGGAGCTGATGCCAAGGAGAAGTGTGTTGCCATAGTCCATCGGGAGGAGTTGAAGGCATGGATGCGTCTTTCAGCAGCGGGAAGTGTGAGAGAGGGTCCGAGTTTGGCGATGTTGCGGAGATGAAAGAAGGAGGTTTAATGACATGGCGGATGTGAGGCTCAAGGGAGAGGGTGGAATCAAAGATCACGCCAAGGTTGCGGGCCTGGGGAGATGGGGAAATATGCCAGGCGTGGTCTAACTAGGGCCCTGTACAACTGCAGAACGAACTCTTTGCTGCTATACTCAACTCATCTAGTTATGAAGGCCAACATGCCATTCGCTTTCTTCACTGCCTGCTGTTCCTGCAGGTTTACTTTCATTGACTGATGAACAAAGACTCCCAGATCCCATTGTAATTCCCCTTTTCCCAGCTTGACACCATTTGATAGTAATCTGCCTTCCTGTTTTGCCACCAAAGTGAATAACCTCACATTTATCCACATTAAACTGCATCTGCCAAGCATCTGCCCACTCACCCAACCTGTCCAAGTCACACTGCATTCTCATAGAATCCTCCTCACAGTACACACTGCCGCACAGCTTTGTGTCATCTGCAAATTTACTAATGTTACTTGGAATCCCTTCATCTAGATCATTAACCTATATTGTAAATAGCAGCGGTCTCAGCACGGAGCCTTGCGGTACCCCACTAATCACTGCCTGTCATTCTGAAAGGGACCCGTTAATCCCTACTCTTTGTTTCCTGTCTGTCAACCAATTTTTTATCCATGTCGGCACTCTACCCCCAATACCATGTGCTCTAATTTTGCCCACTAATCTCCTATGTGGGACCTTATCAAATGCTTTCTGAAAGTCTAGGTACACTACACCCACTGGCTCTCCCTTGTCCATTTTCCTAGTTACATCCTCAAAAATTTCCAAAAGATCAGTCATGCATGATTTCCCTTTCATGACTCCATGCTGACTCGGCCTGATCCTGTCACTGCTATCCAAATGTACCGCTATTTCAACTTTTATAATTGACTCCAGCTCTTCCCCACCACCGATATCAGGCTAACTGGTGTATAATTCCTTGTTTTCTCTCTCCATCATTTCTTAAAAAGTGGGATAACATTAGCTACCTTCCAATCCACAGAAACTGATCCTAAATCGATAGAACATTGGAAAATGATCACCAATACGTCCACGATTTATGGAACCACTTATTTAAGTACCCTGAGATGTAGATCATCAGGCCCTGGGGATTTATCAGCCATCAGTCCCATCAGTCTACCCAACACCATTTCCTGTCTAATGTGATTTCTTCAGTTCCTCCATCACCCTAGGTCCGCTGGCCACTAGTATATCTGGGAGATTGTGTCTTCCTTTGTGAAGACAGATCCAAACAAAGTACCTGTTTCAACTCGTCTGCCATTCCTTGTTCCCCATACTAAATTCACCTGTTTCTGTCTTCAATGGTCCAACTTTGGCCTTAACTAATTTTTTGCCTCTTGACATACCTAAATAAGCTTTTACTATCCTGCTTTATATTCTTGGCTAGCTTACCTTCCTATCTCATCTTTTCTCCCAGTATTGCCTTTTTAGTTATCTTCTGTTGTTCTTTAAAGGTTTTCCAATCCACTGGTTTCCTGCGATGTTATACTTCTTTTATATTTATACTCTCCTTGACTTCCCTTGTCACGGTCACCTCTTACCCCCCTTTAGAATCTTTCTTCCTCTTTGGAATGAACGATTCTGCACCTTCTGTATTATTTTTTGAAATGGACAATAGAATCTAATTGTAGAAAATCTGTGTTCACTGACATCCAGATCAAAAGCTGTTTGAGTGCGATATTATTTTTGCAATCATAACCACCAATTCACCTTTCGAGCATGATTTGTATCAATTCTAAGCTGCACAAAGTGGACATGTTCACACTAAGGTCACACAAAACATGGTGAATTTAAACTACACACGATTACATCAACCTGGAATTTTAATTCTAGTAACAGCCATGATAACCATTGAAGTATAGATTTGGAAAAAGTCATCTAGTTTGTTTATGTCCTAACATGGAAAGAATTGCCCAGCTTTCCCAATTTGGCCTTGTGTAACTCAACCCACCAACATGATCATTCTTAATGGAAATTAGAGGCAAGAAATGCCACCATTCCAACAACATCCAATCTTTGATTGGTAACACAAAAACCTCTCTCCATTTTGTTTTCAATTACCTCCAGCATTGTGATTTTGTAGATAATATCTGTATTGGTGTATTAAGCAAAGTTCCCAAAGCTTTACCATATATGTGAACTGGAAGTACATCTTGCCAAACTTGCTCAGCCGCTTTAACTGAAGAATCACCTGTCGGAACAAAAAACAAACTGTGTTAATGGTTAGAATGGAAGACTGAATCAATTATCAGGTTAGTTCAGCGTTTTCTCAACCTTTTTACCGTGCCGAACCCTGGAAATAATTTCCATGTATCGGGGAACCCCTGAGTTGGGGATTGATGGGCTCGCCGCCATTTTGAGCCCGCCATTTTGACTCGCGTCACAATGGCGTACTCTGACATCACAACGGGGACCCGTCAGTTGTGCCTGCGCAGTTGGGGGAGGATTGTCAGGCCAAGATCGCCATTTTAACATCCAGCGTTGTGTATAGGTAAGTGCTACTGGGGGAATATTGTGTTGGGGGAGGTGGGCCCAACAGGTCCACGCTTGGTCTAGTTCAGGGGTGTCAAACTCATTTTAGGTCATGGGCCGGATTGGGCAAAATATGACTTCATGCGGTTTTATTGAAGAAGAACCCTGGCCCGAAACAACCCCTAATCCATTCCCTCCAGATGTTGCCTAGCCCGCTGAGTTCGTCCAGTAGCAATGTTACAAAATGTGAGATTTAAAAATCAAGTCTGTAATTTATCCCATCAGATAAGCATAAAAAGAAGTTTAATTTGACACCTAAATCACTTTCAATCTCATGTATTTTAAAAAGTTATGGCCATTTTCATACTCGGAATTAGCATCTTGTTCCCTATTGATTTTCTAGTATGTAACAAAAAAGCTGTGATCGTGGACAGTCAAAAGCCCTAACTTTCTTAAAATTAAGAGAACTGAATGAAATTTTCTGTTATCATAGATTGAACCATTCTGAAACAAATATAAAATAATCTTACTTGGATGACCTGAAATTAAAGCATATAATTAGTTAGTTACCCAAGTGTGGCCAATTTCAAACTTCAATCACTAGATCTAAACATCTATCCATTTCTTATAAATGATTAACATTTTTAAATAGCCTAAGTGTGCAAATAATATTAATAATAATTCACAATAAAACATGATTTTTAAAATCTCCTTTACATTAATTTATAGGCCAAATGGAAAGAATTTAGTGTTCAATTGCTGTAAATTAAAGGTCCATTTTAATCAGCTTTCTAGTGAGATCCTGTGGAACGCGCTGGTTTAGAACATTCACATTGCGGTAGATTTGTGCCCTCAAATGCCCAGAAAATACTGCGGGATATAATGGGCCCAAAATGAGCTTCTCGCAATATTAAACTTTGTATAAAGGGATCTTAAGAAGCCCTTTTTAATGTAAAAATAAGCTACATACCTTCTGTGGTTTGCTTTATGGGACCCTGACGGCTGTCGGTGGTCGCGGGTTTAGAGATTGATTTTTAAACTACTATAACTATTATACGAGGCCTTTAAAACTAATAATAGCTTTTGCGACGGGGTCTTTCAGCGATTTTACGTTAATAATTAACAAGGCTGAACATCTCGATTTGAACAGCCTAGAGAAAATCGCCGTTTTAAACCCGCCCCCTCTAAACGGCGCCAAATCGCGCCACACCCGCAGCGACAGATTTTCAGCGACGCTTCAAGTAGGCTTTGCAACATCCTACGTCCAGCACTCTGTTTTTTATTTAACTCTGAAATTGAAGATAGACACAAAAAGCTGGATTAACTCAGCGGGACAGGCACCATCGCTGGAGAGAAGGAATGCGTGACGTTTCAGGTCGAGACCCTTCTTCAGACAATCACAAGTACTCTCATCGACGAGAGTTCAGTTCCGTGGCATATCACGCCATATAAGGAGCGCAGCTGACTGGGAGGCTCCAGTTGATCACTATTTATCTTGCAACCGGAGCGTTGCGGGGAATCCCGATTGAGAAACGCTGGCTTAGGTTAATGGAACGGTGTTGATAATAGCCACTCTTCAACTCAATAATCACAAACTGAGAAATTGTTGAAATCCAACAACGTGCTTCTGATACTACTCATCGATACTATGCCTGGAGTGAAGTACAAAAGAGGGAATGAGACATACAGGAGGAAACAAATTAGGCACATGAAGCAGAGATGCCATGTAGAACTGTGACTTTATCAGTTGTAGATGAAGGCATCCAATTTTACTTCGGAGTCACGTGAGTGACTACGTGAAGAACCCGCTCAGTGCGCAGGTGCGGCATTACGCCAGCAGTGCAACAGCGGCTGCCACGGGAGTTAGGCTGTCCCGTTACAGGATGAACCGGACCGTCAGGTGAGTACCCTGAGGTCGGGTTTTCTTTTACAGGTGAGCCTTTTGCTGCTTGTTTTTTTTACAGGCAGAGAAAAAGGCTCTGGAACAAAACTGTCCCCCGTTTTCCCCGTTGGGGAGGGGGGCAGCAACAGGCGGTAGGAGCGTTACCCGGTGTTCCGTAATTCCCCGACACCGTGCCGAGGCCAGCCCGCTAGTACCTGAAGCAGCGGGCTGGACGCATAGCCACTCGAGAGGCATCCGGCAGGTGTTTCCCGATGTCGGACGGGACGTCACTCCACCCGCACGGGGGTAGAGAGAGCCGCCTGAGCCGCTGGAGCGGCTCACGGAGCAGTGCCTGCGAGACGCGCTGCTTGAGGAGCGCTCTCGCTACTACAAGCAAAAGCTCCAGAAGAACCTGTCCCCCGCTCGATTCCAGCGGAGGAGCGTTCCATTGCAGGGGGGGGCTGCAACAGGCGGTAGGAACAATTACCGGTCGTACCGCTATCCCCATCACCGCGCCGAGCCCAGTCCCGCTAGTGCCTCAACTGCGGGCTGGATGTCTAGCCATCCGAACAGGCATCCGGCCGGTGGCATCCGATTCGTCGGACGGGGACATGTCTCCACCTAAATGGAGGAGAGACAGCCGCCTGAGCTGCATCCAACAGCAATTGGAGCAGCTCCAGCGAGATGCGCAGAAAGAGCGCTCTCACGGAGGGAGGTCAGGCACCCCCTCCACAGTGCTTCATGCACTGCCCTTTGCTCCCTCATTACTGGAGGCTAGCATTGGTGACCAGGGCTGGGCTGGTCTGGAACAGGGGCAGGTGGACGAATTTGGGAGTATGCCAGGGGTGCAGGAACATGAAGAGCTGTTGGGTGTGATGGACCGCTTGTAGCAACCCCACGGGCTGGAGCACCGCTGGAACCAAGAATGGCGGCCAGCATCAACCATTACTGGAAAAGGTGCTCGCTGAGGTGCTGAAACACAGCACCAGAAAACGGTGAGGCCCTCAAAGTAAAAAGTGTCAACAGCCAAATCTGGGGGCATGTGGGTCACACATCCAGACCCAAGAACTCAAGCTACAGCGGATCCTAAGGCTCCTGACGTCAGCCATCACAGCCTTTGCTCGTTCCGTGGAGATCACGGAGATGGATACCTGCCAGCAGGATGTGCTGGCATTAATGTGTACCACACAATTTGAGATCAACAATCTCCGGAGGGAAACATAAGACCTGCCCTCAAAGATAGTGCAGTTTAATACACGGCAGGGATCTGTGCTGAGAACTCTGTTGTTTGGGTTGTATAGCAATGACCAGGACATAAATGTAGATGGGTTGTTAGTAAGTTTACAGATGACACCAAGATTGCTGGAGTTGCGGACAGTGAGGAAGGCCGGCAAAGTATTCAGCAGGATATAGATCAACTACAGAAATGCGTGGAGGAATGGCAGGAGATAGCTGGAGCCTTGACAAAGGACTGAAGTGCAGCCAATGTTGTTCCTTTATTTAAGAAGAAAATAGGATAATCCAGGAAGTTCTAGGCCAACGAGCCTCCCATCAATGGCAGGGAAGCTGTGGAGAGAATTCTTACATATAGTATTTACGCACATTTGGAAGAGAATAGGCTAGTTAGGAACTGTAAGAGTGACTTTGTATATGGCAGGTCATGTTTTCCAAACTTGATTCAGTTGTTTGAGGTAGTAACAAAGATGATTAATGAGAGTAAGGCAGTGGATGACGTCTACATGGACTTTAATAAAGGACTAGACATGGTCTCTCATCTTTGGCTGATACAAAAGATTACGGTGCATGAATCCACGGTGACTTGGCAGTTTGGATTCAGAACTGGCTCATCCATAGAAGACAGGGGGTAACAGTGGAAGAGTATTATCCTAGCTGCAGGTCTGTGACCAGTAGTGTTCCGCAGAGACCTTGGTGTTTTGTGATATATAAATGGACAGAAATGTAGATGGGTTTGTTAATATGTATTCAGTCGACACAAAACTTGGTGGAACTGTGGACAGCAAAGAAGGCTAGCAAAGGATATGGCAGGATATAGATCGCTTAGATATGCGGAGAAATGGCATATTGAGTTGAATCCGAGCAATTGTGAGGTGTTGCGCTTTAGTGAAAGTGTGCAGTTAATGGCAGGACCCTTAATAACATTGATGTTTAGAGGGATCTTGGGATCCAAGTCAAAGTAAAAACGCAAGAAGATAAAATGGTAATAAAGTCATGTGGTGTGCATACCTTCATCGGTTGGGGCATTGAATATAAGAGTCAAGAAGCCATGATGCAGCTTTATAGAATAGAATTTTGGTTAAGCTGCATTTGGAGAGTTGTGTGCTGTTCTGGTCACAACAGTACAGGAACGATGTGGAGGCTTTGGAGAGGGTGCAGAAGATTTTTACCAAGATGCTGCCTGGATCAGAGGGCATTAGCTATATAGAGAGGTTGGTCAAACTTGGATTGTTTTCCCTGGAGAGTTGGAACCGAGGGGAAACGGAATAGAAATTTTAAAAAAATTATTGGAGTCCCGGATCGGGTACAGTTGCAATCTTTTCCTCAGAGTGGCAATGCCAAGTACAAGAAAGCATAGCCACAAGGTCAGAGTGAGGAAGTTTAAAGGGGATGCATGGGTCAAGATTTTTGTGCACAGGTTAGTAGATGTCTAGATCATGCTGCCAGGGGCGGTGGTGGAAACAGGTGAGATATTGGTGTTTATACGCAAACATGCATGGATTGGAGGGATATAGATCTTCAGGCAGAAGGGATTAGGTTAATTTGGCATCCTGTCAACACAGATATTGTGGGCCAAAGGGCCTGTTCCTGTGATGTATGTTCTATGACCTTGATGAATTTCTCTGAGAGGGGAAAAAAAGCTGATCATTTTTCCTGACGCGATGATTAACAGAACACAAAATGCTGGAGTAACACAGCGGGACAGGCAGCATCTCCAGAGAAAAGAATAGGCGGTGGTTCAGGTGGAGACCCTTCTTCGCACTGAGAATTAGGGTAGCGGGAAACTGGAGGTATGAAAAGGTACTGAACAAATCAGAGCTGCCATCTTCTTCTTCTTGCTTATGGCGTGCACTCTAAGTTGTAAGACAACTTGTTCTGTTTGATCATTTGTTTTTGCACGCATTCATCGAAACAGGTTGGACCACGTGAAGGTTGCAATCTCCCACCCCAGAGCTGGCATTGATAACCGGGAAAGATGGAGCCCACAATGGTCTATTGTTGGCTGTGGAAGAGGCGATAACGAAGGGAAACAAACAGTGAAGCTAGTACACCGACTAGGGTGGGGAGCAGGGCCGGTGCTAGGAATTGCGGGGCCCAATTAGAAAACTGATGGCGGGGCCCCTACTCTAGAAAAGTAAAAATTTATGTATGTTTATATTTCGTGTAGTTTCGGGAATTTTAAGGCAAGCTGGTTGGTGATTGGATGCAACCCCCTTAGAGACAGCGTTTGATTGGCCGCCAAATAAATTTGTCAAATCTGTAACAAAAATCGCTGGTCGGTGCGAACTCAGTGGGACTATCTGGTTGTATCTCCAAACTAATCTGGTTGTATCTCCAAACTAATCTGCTTGTATCAACCAGACTATCTGGTGGTATCTCCAAACTAAACAGTATAACATGCAGGTACATCCATTTAAAATTAAATTCAGTGATTATTTCACATGATTTCTCACTGTGTAAAGCTCAATATCTGACCAATTTCTGTTTAACACGTTTGGTCTGCCGTGAGCATTTTTCGTTGCATCTCGTTGCATCTCCCCTTTTCCTAATCGGCCACAATTCAGATAATAGTCTACTTTCCTGTTTTTGCCACCAAAGTGGATAACCTCACATTTATCCACATTATACTGCATCTCCCATGCATTTGCCCACTCACCCAGCCTATCCAAGTCACCTTGCAGCCTCCTGGTTTAGAGGGGTTTAAACGGTTTAGAGATGTTTAGAGGGCTTCAGATGGGTTCAGGTGTGTTTACAATTGTTTAGAGCGGAATAGAGGGAAATAGGGGGGCTAGAGGGGGTTTAGACGTGTTCAGAGGGTCCCAGAGGGGTTTAGAGACGTTATAAGCCCCCCGTGAGAAATTGTAATTCTCTGAAATTGAAGATAGACATAAAGCTGGAGTAACTCAGCAGGACAGGCAGCGCAGCGACTCTGGAGAGAAGACCCTTCTTCAGACCGAACTGAACTCGCGTCGATGAGAGTACTTGTGATTGTCTGAAGAAGGGTCTCGACCAGAAACACAACCCTCTCCCCAGAGCCGCTGCCCGTCCCGCTGAGCCACCTTCAACTTCAGAGCCAAACAAAAAACACAGAGTGCTGGAGGAACTCAGCGGGCCAGGCGGCTGCCTCACCCGCTGGGTTTCCCCAGTATTTTTGTCTAATGCAAAACGTCAATGATTCCGGGAATGCTGAGGGGACAGGGTGATAGAGAGGGAGTGTGAGAGCTAGAGAGAGACAATATGGGGAGCGGGATAGAGAGCGCGAGAGAAAGATGGAGGGAGGGAGTGAGCAAAGGACAGAGAGACACACCCAAAGATCCGCTATAAGATCTTTGGACACAACGTGGGTCGGTAGGTGAATGACAAACCTGCACACCAGGAAGAGGCCCTTCTCGCGGTCCGGGGCCCTCACTCATGATGGTGAGTTAAATGAAATTCTCAACGTGTCATCGATCTACATTCCTCAGTAAATGTAATTGTGTTTTAAACAAGTATTAATGACGCCGCGTGAATTTTATTCAAAGGAAACGGCGTCATTAATACTTGTTCAAAACACTATAACATTTACTGAGGAATGCGGATAGATGCAGATTCATGACATTGCATAACAAGGTGTTAAGTATTTACCGTTAAGAAGTGCTAACAGCACTAGTTAACAAATCGTTTGTGTATGATGGCCGTGCAGCGGTTGTTATACATGTTCGTTTAAAAAAAATCCGGATGGCGAATTTAAAAAAATCTTTATTTAACAAAGAGAATTCGTATTTCCGTACGAAATACTGAACATTAGTGCGGGGCCCCGCTTAGGCGCGGGGCCCAATTGGGAGCAATCGGTCAAATCGACTTAACGCCGGCCCTGGTGGGCAGGGACGGAGAGGGAGGGAGAGCAAGGATTGCTTGAAGTTAGAGAAATCAAAATATCATATTGTTGGGTTGTAAGCTGCCCAAGCGAAATATAAGGTGCTGTTCCTCCAATTTGTGTGTGGCCTCACTCTGACTGTGGCGGTGGCCCAGGACAGGAAGGTCAGTGTGGGAATGGGAGGAAAGGTAAAATGTTTGGCAACCGGGAGATTGTATTGTATTGTATTGTATTCAAATTTATTGTCATTGTCTCAGTTAGAGACAACGAAATGAATTTCCCTTACAGGCAGTATCATAAAAATAAAAATAAATAAATAATAATAAATAATAAACCATATTAAAAATAAAATAGAATTTAAAAAAAGCACAAACACTGAAAGTCCACGACACAACATGACACAGTGGCACCAAGGTGAGGAAGGCACCATAGTCCAGCCAGCCTCCCCTCCGTTCTTCCCAGATGTTCACTCGTGGTCGAGGCCTTCCTAGCACCCGCAGTCGCCGCCCCGGGCGGCCCGATGTTCAGGCCCTCACGCCGGGCTGGTGGAACGCCGACGCCGAACCCCGACGGTGAACATCCTCCTCCTCAGCGGCCCGGACCTCCTGATCAGCCGCTTCCCACAGCCCGAGTCCGCAGCGCCCGAGTCCGCAGCGCCCGAGTCCGCAGCGCCCGAGTCCGCAGCGCCCGAGTCCGCAGCGCCCGAGTCCGCTTCACCAGGAAGCGGCTGAAGGACGGTATCCCCCGCACCGTACCCTCTTCCCCACATAAAAACACAAAAACCCCACAAAAAACACACTTTTACATAACTAAATAAACAAAAAAACAAAAAGATACCGGGCTGTAGGTGGAGGCTGCTGGCACCAGCGCCACCGGAAGTACAACACGTCGCGTCGGCCAAGGTGGTCTGAGTGAAGGTATTCAGCGCAACTATCGACCAGTCTGCGTTTGGACTCGCTGATATATAGGAGTCCATAACGGGAGCAACAGATACAGTAGATGAGGCTGGAGGAGTTGCAAGTAAACCTCTGCCTCACCTAACAGGACTGTTGTGGTCCCTGGATGGAGCCGAAGGAGGAGGTATAGGGGCAGGTGTTGCATCTCCTGCGGTTGATGCGAGGAGAACATCCGTTCTGCATTGACCTACCAATCTGGATGAAGTCTTTATCTTGCAAGACATCGCCGATGGCATCATTAGGATCTAACAGACTCGGCCCCTGACAGCGTTTCACCAGGAACGTCATATCTTCCACACAGCCCAGGCCACCACCATCCGCCTTCGCTTTCGTGTAGCGCCTCAGAGCTTCCCGTCCCAACCACTGGATGTTATAAGATACATCTTTACAGGGAACTCAGCCATTCATCCTTCACACGCACAGTGAAAGAAAGCATCATTAATTAGTCAGCAGTAAGGATCAACAGGAAGCATCTGCAAACACACTCCTCCTGCAAATAAAATTACCAAGGGACGTTGTCAATTTATAGTCAATGTACATTAAAAATTACCAGCATTTCTTGCATAATTTGCTAAACCTCATCACGCCTTCTCACGACTGCTAACAATCATTGCAATGAATAAGTAAATAAACCAATTTATTTTTTATTCTAAATTAAATATTATACCAGATTTCTTTAATTCTGGGTATATAATTAATTTGGACCTGCTGAAACAAGCTAAAAACATTAGCATGGCTGACTCTGGTAACAGGTTACTCGGTGCAGTTCTCGAGTGTTGTAGGCTGTGGGCCGAGGAGCTTTATTCTGCAAGTTCAAGTTCAAGTTCAAGGTCAAGTGAGTTTATTGTCATGTGTCCCTGTATAGGACAATGAAATTCTTGCTTTGCTTAAGCACACAGAAAAAATAGTAGGCATTTACTACAAAACAGATAAATGTGTCCATACACCATGATATAAATATATACATACATGAATAAATAAACTGGTAAGTGCAAATAACAGAAGTGGTTGTAATAATCAGAGTTTTGTCTCGAGCCAGGTTTAATAGCCTGATGGCTGAGGGGAAGTAGCTATTCCTGAACCTGGTTGTTGCAGTCTTCAGGCTCCTGTACCTTCTACCTGAAGGTAGCAGGGAGATGAGTGTGTGGCCAGGATGGTGTGGGTCTTTGATGATACTGCCAGCCTTTTTGAGGCAGCGACTGCGATAAAATCCCCTCGATGGAAGGAAGGTCAGAGCCGATGATGGACTGGGCAGTGTTTACTACTTTTTGTAGTCTTTTCCTCTCCAGGGCGCTCAAATTGCCGAACCAAGCCACGATGCAACCGGTCAGCATGCTCTCGACTGTGCACCTGTAAGAAGTTAGAGAGAGTCTTCCTTGACAATCCGACTCTCCGTAATCTTCTCAGGAAGTAGAGGCGCTGATTGCTTTTTTGATAAGTGCGTTAGTGTTCTCAGGACCAGGAAAGATCTTCAGAGATGTGCACGCCCAGGGATTTGAAGTCTCTTGACCCTTTCAACCATCGACCCGTTGAATATAAATGGTCTGTGGGTCCCCCTCCTACTCCTTCCAAAGTCCACAATCAGTTCCTTGGTTTTGCTGGTGTTGAGGGCCAGGTTATTGCGATGGAACCATATGGACAGTTGCTCGATCTCTTCTATATCTGACTCATCACCATCAGTGATACGCCCCACGATAGTGGTGTCGTCAGCGAACTTGATGATGGAGTTCGCTCTGTGGTTCGCTACGCAGTCATGGGTATAGAGTGAGTACAGCAGGGGGCTGAGCACGCAGCCTTGAGGTGCTCCCGTGCTGATGTTATCGAGGCTGACACATTTCCACCAATGCGAACAGACTGTGGTCTGTGGACGAGGAAGTCGAGGATCCAGTTGCAGAGGGATGCGCAGAAAACTCACCGGGAAAAAGTGCTCCGATCGCGGGGCCTAGGTACTCGCGGTAAATAGCGATCGATATCCCTCCGTTTTTCTCCCGTTATCGGGGTCTGAAAACGACCGCTACAGACGGCACTATGTACAGCCTACCCCCCCCCCCTGCTCGCCCGCGGAGATGATCCGCGACTCCGCGTTCGCGAATCGGCCGCTTATTAATTGAGACCGCGGCTTCACTTTACCGCGAGTTTATTGGTTTACGAGCTGGAGGCAAGGGTTCAAAACCAATCGTGGATACATAGGATTTTAATGTAATTAGTCTGGAATTAAAACTGT